>NW_014332865.1:961069-1042080 GCF_000341935.2 Cephus cinctus
TTTTTTTTTTTTTTTTTTTTTTTTTTTGGACATGCGATAGCGGTCTCGACAAGAAGTGGTACCTGAGGAGTCTGATATTATAGGGTCCATCGGATATTAGGGCCCCTGTGGTTTTGATATTTAGATAAGAGTATTATTACCATCCGTAGTCCGGGGGTTGATTCATTTTATTTATACATTTTTCGAATTGTTTTTACATCCCTCGGGACTCTTCAACATTCTCATAACCGAACCCGATCCTCTGGACATTCCCGAAGCTTCCCGTGGGATAGATCAGCCGCCGGTTTGAAATTTAGAAAAAGGGTTGCGCCAACCCGAAGCATGTACCGAAAATACCATGGGAAATTCCACCATGAGATACGATGAAAGGTCCACCATAACAAATATGACGTATCTGAGGAAAGTTGCACAACTCATCCCTCCCCATAAATACATTAATTTTCATCTAATCCCCAGTCATCCTTAATACAATTTTTTAACGTTATAAAACAAAATTATAATTACCCATAATTTATGGGCCATGAAGCATAATTTTGACGAGCACCACATACGCTTCTACTTGAATGACAACCTGCTAACGTCGGTACGGCCCGAGAATTGTCAACCTGCCGCTGTCAGTTGTCAAAGGTCATCGAATAGGTCCTCGTAAAATAATGAGTCCCAAGTAAAGTGGACAGGTAACCATGCCGAATGACGTTCTAAAATCCTCCCACCATAAATTACTTAGTATTCGCAACCATAGTATTTACAAGTGGTCTGACGTTTTGCGGATAGCCACTAGATGGTCCAGTGACCGCTAATGGGTCCCCCGGGGATACCCAATAGGGATACGCCCATAGCGAGCAAGGATCCAAAGAGAGATCTGAGAAAGCCTTTCTCCCAGGAACATCCCTTTATCTCCTATCGAGATAAAACAGTCCCCAGAGAATCGATCGATTCCCCATCCCCACACCTCTCAGCTGTACCAACGACGTTTCCCAAATCTTATCTTCTCCGCCATGAGGTTTCGCGCGTAAAAAGAAAAATTAACGCTCGCACAGATCCTACTCCCATATACCGTCTAACCAGGTCGAGTACCCTATACATAGATATACCAGTACTCTATCTACATGTTACGTACCATCTCGTCTCCAAGACTGGGAATTAAGTGAGGATACGAATAACCTATCCTACTGTTATATATAGCTATACACACGATGTCGGTTGCCGTTAAGTTAAAAGCTCGAGAAACTTTCGTCGGTCCTGGTGCGTCCCGTCGAGGAGGCTTAAGAGCATAAAGCATTAATTTCCTGGTTTTAATTAGTGCGTCGTGCACGCAGCCGCTCCATAATGGCGGCCAAAGCCGGTACTCCTGGAGGGAGTGAAAGGGCGAGGAGGGACGAAAGGGGAGTTTGATTAATGATCCTGCGGGATCAGGGACGCGGCTAGAGGAAGCGTATCCTAGGGGACGCTTGTCTTGCCGCAGAGCGATACGTCTGCCAGAGCGTCCAAACTGGCATCAACAAATATTTTTCAAGTATCCGTTTGGTCGATGACGAAAGATTTTTGAGTAAAACATACTTTTTTTTTTTTTTTTCATTGATAACAAAAAATTATCCTCAAAAACTTAACGAGTCGTCGAACCAAACTGATCGACGCATCTCATTAAGGTGCCAATGGTTTTACGAGTAAGTCCCTGTATAATGTTAAATCGATAGACACCGTATAGAAATTTCGAAAATACCTTGAACAAGGTATCACAGGGCTGCCAGCTATAATAACCTGATTCATTTAATTGAAGAGAGAGTCCCCGTCTTCGTTCGCGAGTGAAATATAAGTTAAAAAAGATCATCTCAACCCTCTTACAGTACCTTTCAAAAAGGGCGAACGCCTTTCGTACGCTATACACAGTGTGAAAGAGTCATAATCGCCGACTGGCCCCTTTGATCTTTAATGGCCGCGGTGTCGTTAACTATTCCCGATCAAACGCGCCGAGTCCTTTACAGAGTACCAACGTTATAATCACCTATACGGTAGACGCGCATATAGATACAACCCTAAAAGCCAGAGTAGATACCACCGGAAGATACATTGCAATATCAGGGGGGTACCCAACTTTGAATCCTGGTTAAATTAGCTTAAAGGTACACCAGGCATTCTCTACGCGGCTGATAGGGTCACGCAATGGCTACGTTACAAGAGTGATTGGGTGGGTGGGGCGGGGTGGAGGGAGAAAAGGGGAAAAAAAGAAGGGCGAAGGAAACGATTCGAAGAGGGCGAGATAGGAGTACCATGAAAAATAGTTTTGCGGCCCTATCAAGGTTGGGTAGCACAAACCTCCCCATTGCCTCCCCACTATATCTCGAGGTCCTATCGGCGTATCATCTATGTAATTCGTATAATGTATCCACGCAAGTTCAGTGCGGGAGGGAGAGAGAGGTAGGGAGCTGAATAAAATCGAGGAGAGCAAGAGGCAAAGGGGGAGAGAGAGAGAGAGAGAGAGAGAGACGTGTTTGTGTTGTAGGATATCAGAGAACCAGCCATCCAGCCATCCAGCCATCCAGCCAGCCAGCCAGTCAGGGGCGGCGCGTGTACAAAGGGAACGCCGCCGTCCGTCACGAACGTTCACCCCAGGGGCGGTCCCCATTCTCTTCGATCCATGTTCCTGAGCCCCATGCTCTCACCCAAGCCCACGCATTATATATCCACTATTTTTTTATTCATACTCGAACAATACGCGAGTATCCATCGACCCCGATGCTATTAGAATATCCGCCGCCCTTTTGGATTGGATACAGGCATATCCATTCGCGCTTGGTATATACATAGGTATACAGGCGTGTAACAACAATATCCCCGATATACGTATGATAGATGTGTCATGATATATTGGCATATTTTCTTTTATTTCGGTAAAGGGGTGAATGAAAAAAATGAGATCAATGACAAAAAAACAATCATTTACATGATTCCTGAGCGATCGATTAGTTCTCAAGAATGAGGAGGACGATTGCGCCTGAATTCTCCGTGAAATTTGTAATTTCGTAGTACGGAATTTAGAGAGCGAGGAGATAACTGTGCTTGATTAGCGTAAAGAGGAACCTGTACATCTATACTTCGATACAGATTACGTGACTATCGAGGAGGCTGTCGAAAGACGTAAAATAAAAGTGATGATCTCGATAAAAAGAAAAAAGAAGGAAAATGCTAAAATGCTAAATAATTAAATTTTTTTTATCCAATTTCGATGACAGTCACGAGAGCCAGACTTTTTAACGTAAAGTTAAGTAACCGTGTTCGACGATAGTAGCGAGTTAAAAATTAAACCATTAATTGACGGATCACGATAATTTTTATTTTATTTGAATAATTTCCAAACAAATGCCATGCCGCTACGAAGGGCGGCCATTGTATCGGTAACAACCGCGTATAGTATTCTGGGCCGGGATAAGCGTCCAATCACGGGACCCTCTTTCTCTTAAGTTTGATAGTGAGCGTGAGCCGGCATGGGGTCCCAAGATACCCCAGGGAAAAGAAGGTAAGGCAAAGGAGAGTCATGGGTAGGTATCCTCCGACAGGATCATTTATCAAGCTTGGATCGGGCTCCAATCCTGGCAAGGCAAACTGCCCCGTTCTGTTGGCTCATTCTTATCTGTCTTCTTATATACTTAAACGCGTGCCTTATCTACAGAAGACAGTGCAGTCCAATAAACGTCCAAGTCGAGTAATTCGAGATCCGAATCCTCGCAACGTTCCGGCCGAGTCCAAAGGAGTGAATAAAGAATTTTTTTTCAAAAATTTTTTTAGCCTTTTCAAAAATGCTCAAATTGGCTGTACAATTAAAAATGAAAAATCGTACGACCAAACTTGACTTATGAAATGGTTCGATACACTTAAATGTTAGCAGGCGTATATACACATATTATAACTAAAGGATTGACCTTTACTGTCCAGTTATGTTCTATCTATTATCGAGAGACCTCGATGTCACAATTATTCACGCGTGTCAGAGACTCACGCCCGTGGATAATCACGTGCTTTAATGCCATAGAACACAAAACGATCCCGGTTACAGAGATTCGATCGATCTCCGTATATACGAAGCTAACAAGAGTGGGCGTAAGGTACGTACGTACGTACCCACAATTCCACGTCGATTACGTTCCCCGTGCGAAACTCCGATGTTACGACTGTCCGACTAATAGAAATTCCATAGCGAAGAATCGATTGAATTCCCGCAAAGCCATATAGATACTAGGTAATAGAAAAAGTCATTAAAAAAAAATAATGCCCGTAACTTCGATGAACGTCCAATACGTGACGAAGGTGTACAGTCTCTTGCACGAAGTGATCGTTTTTAATAGATAACAGAGCGCGACGTCTTTTTACATGTAATAAGGATAATTGATTTCCAATTGATTTTCAATGTACGATTACGCGGCTCGACTTTCGATTGTGTCGCGACGAAGAGCCTTCGGCATGATGTTTTCGTTAGCCAATGGGATCTTTCGAAAGAAAACGCTCCAGATTCGCGTGGCTCCTACGGTGGAGAATGTGATGATCGTTAAAATCATTTTTACTGTGACAGGCGTCGCGACGTTGGTACAAGTGAAAAAAAGAGTGGTGGGTATATAAAGATAGAAGGAAAAATATATATATATATATATAAAAAAAAACTATACTGACTTAAAGATCATGGCAAGGGATAAGATCGCGGTACGTGCGTACTCGGGTACATATTAGCAGTCGTGCCTTTCTATAGAAACAAGATCATATCCGAGAACCGTGTTAAGAAACCATCATGAGAATTGAAGTGCCTGGGCAAGCTGAGGAACAATCCGAAAGAATTCCCTAGGTTGCCACATTGGAGTTTAACGGCCGACAAAGGCGCGCCAGTTCGTATATGTAATTTATGAATAATCATAATCGATTCCAATTATGTCCTTAATTAAGGGTACAATGGAATTCTCCCACTCTGTTACTCGTAAGGCCCTTCTGCGCATGCGCGGCGAATGGCGCCGATAACAACAATAATCATCGACAATACAGCCGCCGGTAAGTGTTCTTATTGTCCGGAAGAGAAAGAGAGAGAGAGAAAAAGATAAATAAGAGAAAATAGATCTATATATATATATTACAATAAAAACTTGGGACGTAGCTAGACGATGAGGAGAGAAGAGTAGAGAAAATTCGACATATCAATATGATAATTAGTAGAAAGAGGGAGGCTGAGTGATTCAAGGAGAGCGATCAAAAAAAAAAAAAAGAGCAGGGACTTTTAGTACAGCGAGAGAATACAGCGAGCGTCGAGCAGGTATACACGTAAAGGAGAGAAAAAGGTTCGAAGCTTTGAATCCGGATTTGAGTGTGCGCAACGGTATTCAGAACTGGCGCCACCCGTCGAGAAGTGCTCGAAGCTTATTGGAGGCTCCATTCGATTGGTCGAAGTCGACGTAGAATGGCGGCGATTACTCGCTATTCCGCCTCTGATTTGTGCATCGGTGACTTCGATTTCTGGTAGTCGCACGAGTGTCGTATAAACGGTTCGATCGCTGTTACAATTAATTTCGCACTTACGTAATAGGTGCACTTTTCTGCAACGAGTGCAATTTAGCACTTATGTAATACGTTATTTTTCATACGTATGAAAAATCCCCAGACACGCTTTGGCCTTTGTTTTCGCAAAGGTATTCGACAAATAATACTGTTACATTTTTCGTATATCGGGTCTCCTCTTACTGCGTATAATTCCGTAAGAAGTTATTGTTATCTCACGGGTGAACATTGGCATGGAGCAGCCATGGCGAAACGATTAGGTTTTCTCTGTCGGAAATACAAGCGAACTGCGATATCGATCGTGGCCCTTTTATCAGTCTGCCACGTACACGATTCAGGATTAAAAAGCATCTAGAGCCGCAGAGCGTAGGTAATTAAACGGCTCATTAGATAGTACGTTGACGGCGAGTATCGTAGGCCTGGATTCCCAACCGAGTCAGATTGAGATAAAAGGTTCGATTCAATCGAACGGTCGTATCGATAATTGGTTCTTAGCAATAGAAACTTACGGATTGCTCAATATTATTGATCAATCTTAACCAATTGAGATTGTGTTACAAATTTTGGAAATTTACAAAAAAAAATGGCGTTCTATGAAAACTTTTTTTTTTTTCAATAAACGTACAAAGAAGCATGACGTACAAGGTAATTTACGTGAGAATCTTCTGTGTATATATACTCTGTCAGGGCATCTCATCATGATAAATTTCTTCTTATGGTTTTTCCTATGGTCAATAAATTATACGTCGATATCACGTTGCACGTCACTACCGTATTGAAGCCCGTTCGCGTGAAGAGTGGTAAAGTCATAGAACGCGCGTGTACAGTGATAATGAACTTTTTCGAAAAAAAAAAAAATCGAAATTATCATTTTGAAGAATCGTACGATCCCCGGCGTCTCTCTTCCTTTTGCATCAATGGCTGCCGTGTATGCCGACACGGGCAGAGAGACGCCTATTGAGAAGTTGTCAGAGGTCTCTCGACCGGTTTTCTCCGTACGTAATTACAAGATTGGAACCAATCACTGCTCACGTCAAAAAATCCTCCCGGATACCTTTGTGCGCACTGCTTTTCGCCATCTTCTGTATCGAGTATACGAACGAAGATATGCTGCCATTGGTGTCATCGAAAAATGGAAATGTTTTCGAAGCACGTGAACAATTCGAAATTTTTGTTTTTAATCTTAAGACCAGAACCAGATGCGTTTTGATAGTTTTCATATTTCTATGGGAAATAGAGGAAAACTATAACTATACCGTTATATGTGTGTGTGTATATATATATGTATATAAACGTTGGCAATGGACGTGCCGAGAAAATGCAATTCACGACATAATCTCAAGGGAGTGCATCGATCACGTTGAGATATCCACCGGTGTCAAAATATTTCTACGGATCACTCGCAGCATCCCTTGAGGCTGATCGAACGATCTGGTTAAATAGCGACCTTACAATTGGTTCTGATCGATACCCATTGGGATCCCTAAGAAAAAGGTCATAATGCCATCTGGGATTTGCAGTGCGCGTACGCGATTATCATTGAATTTTGGAAAATTCTATTGGTAGCACTATGTATATGGACGCTACTCAGAATATTTCTTTTTCATTTCGGCGATTCGTTTTGACATGCACCTGCCTTCGAAAACATCCTGTCGCGATGTTGCTCGTAGGATAACACGTGGGGTTGGAGAAAACGACAGGTGAATCGTACACAGATCACGATAATGATGATGATGATGATGGTGGTGGTGGTGGTGGTGGTGGTAGTTTTCGTGGAAGAATATCATAGTGGGGATTGACAAATGAAGATGGCGGCATCCTTTTGAATCGGATATTTCTCCAGTGTAAACATTAAAAATTTGTCTTCCTCTGTGATGTATCACATTGAGAAAATCTGTATAAACAAAAATTTGCAAATAATCCAAAATTTTAACAAAAATGTAATTTGAATGTAAAAATACGTACCCGTAAGAAGACAGGATGATACGTAATAAATTTCATTGAATAAGCTACCATGTAGTAGTATTAAAAATAGGATGAACTGTATGAAAAAAAAAAAAAAGGAATTTATTCGTAAATAATAAAATTCAATATCTTTGCCTCTGGTTCAAGATAATTTTGAGTACTTTTGGGTTAGACGAACAATCCGCTTTCCCTGAGACTTTCACATCGTTACAGGATCATCACTGAGGATTACGTGGACAAGGTTTTACGTAGATCCTGATCTACATCTCCAGGGACGAGGGGGAATCGTACGTGAAGAAAAAAAAAATCGTAAGAAATCCTCATACGGGGAGTCATCTATGACTGACTACGTCCCTGGCTTTCTCCGATGCTTTCTCGTACTGCTTCGAACCGACGTATCATTAGTCACTTTCGGAGCATCTCCCCGACTTGGAAAGGGAGCGAGCAAATCTATTCTATCTATATGGGGGTTGCGGCATGGGGTGGTAAAGGTGTTTATGGTAATCCTACAAGACTCCTTCGTGAGACTCCGAAGGTGGTCTCCGCCTCCATATCATTTTTCAGCGCCCTCAAGAAAATCCCACTGTGTAACAGGAAGAAATGCAAGAGAGAGAGAGAGAGAGAGAGAGAGAGGGAACAATAAAGGACACAGCACACTCCTTCGTTCTAACGATTCGTTAATCGCTCGTGTATAGGGTGCCTCGTGTCAAGTAATTCCAAGGGAACAATAAAGGACACAGCACAAAGGTGGTCTCCGCCTCCATATCATTTTTCAGCGCCCTCAAGAAAATCCCACTGTGTAACAGGAAGAAATGCAAGAGAGAGAGAGAGAGAGAGAGAGAGAGGGAACAATAAAGGACACAGCACACTCCTTCGTTCTAACGATTCGTTAATCGCTCGTGTATAGGGTGCCTCGTGTCAAGTAATTCCAAAAAAAAATTTGCCCGCCGCTTGCTAATTTACCAAAAAAAAGTTCAGCGCCGGTGAAAACTCTCGTCAAGTAATTATCACGTAAGACAATAATGACCTGGCGCGAGACGGAGGGAAGTCAATTTTTCCCGGAAATACGTCAACGTCCAGCATCAACGCACAAAATTATCGAACTCGCAGCATCGGCCAGATCGGATGATCCTTGATCCTCCTCATCGGGATCGTCTTAGTGGTATCGAATGGAGGCTCTTAGATTGCTAAGATGGCTATTCTCATGGACGTAACCTTTGCCTGCATTGCGAACGAGGGTTACGGTTGGCCGAGCGAGTTATACGGGGTGGTATAAAATAATACGATCTGTAATGCATACGTTGTCAGATGGTAGAAACGTGAAGCGGAATATTTATTGAAAATTTACTTTGAAAATGCAATTTTTTTTACCTGAAAAGCATTCCTTGAATGGTCTTATTGGATGCCGCTGCAGTGGCTGATCAAATAATTGATGAATTTCAGGACACCCTGTATATGCGAGAATATTGTGGAAGGCAGGTGAGCATAAGCCTCTTGGTATTTATACATAAAGTGTATTATGTATATATTATGTGTATATATATATATTGTACGTATAGGCATCGGTATATGTATATCTATGTAGCAAGCTTAGGGACATGACACATTGACAGGAGCGTGACGTGAGACCACCTCACCCACGCCTGTGTCGGCTATCGGATGGGTTATCTCTAGGCTACTATAATTTGTCAAATGGAAACCGATTTGCTCGGGCCAATGATCGCGATTGGCTGTGGGCGCAGGATGTTTGAGAATTGCGGTTCAGTGCATATCGATTTTTTTTTCAGTACGACAACCGTAGGGATAATCTTGGGACAGTGTTGGAGCTTGACAGAATGTCGATAACCGTAGCATAGGAGAGTATATCGGCAAGTGATTAAAAGATGACGTCGATGATGAGACTTAAAAAAATGTATCGAATAAAGATGTCGATCGTTTGACAAAGATTTTTCAAAGTTTTCAAGTGAAAATGATCATCGGAAGGAATTCATTCTCCAAGGACTGGCGGTCATGGTTACGTTGGTGGCGTCACGAAGGTTGTGACGCTAGCGACATCTCTTAGATATTCAGGGAAACTTCATGGCACTGCTCTTACTTATTGGCTATGTACCAATCGAGTCGAGAGTTTGTTTAGTGTTACATAAATAGATGGCGCCACGTTAATACGACCACGGCCGTCATTCAATAATATAATTACTGGCAAATAATCGTTTTAAGGTAGGTATACCGCTTCACACTAGTCAAATCAGTGCTAAATTTTTAATAACGTTTTTACAATTTCTGGTGGTCCAATTAACAGTTCCGAGGAGTTACTCGCGTGACAGCATTAGTTCTTAATATATAAGTACATTCGCAGCCGTGATTCGAATAGCAAAATCAAATATTATATCCAAATGTTCGATGTCATATTTTGTCGTGCAGTTTTTTTAAAGAATGAATCATAATAATAGTCCAATTACGACGAGCAATATCTCATTTGGATTATTGGAAAATCTTTAATCGATTGACCATCGAGATTTTGTAAAATATTAGTTGTTCAAAAGTTACAGCCACTTGTATGCCTGACATCAGGTTAGGATATGTAATCAAACGGATGTATCTTTTGAGCTACTAATATTATCTAAAGTCTAGATCGCCAATCGATTAAGAATCTTCCAATAATCAAAATGATATATTGCTCGGCATAATTGGACTGTTATTATGGTTTATTCTTAAAAAAAAAACTGCACGAAAAAACATAACATCGGACATTTACACATATCAGTCGGCTTTCTGTTTGAATCATGGCTGTGAATGTATTTATATATTAAGAACTGATGCTGTTGCGCGAGTAACTCCTCGGAACTGTTAATTGGACCACCAGAAATTGTAAAAACGTTATTAAAAATTTAGCACTGATTTGACTAGTGCGAAGCCGTATAGCTATCTTAATTTTCAAGTTTAACGTACTCTGTTGAAAAAAACAAACGTACGATAAATCTTCGATCGTATTAAATCAGACGTATCTTAATACAATCCCGGAATGAAATAAATGATGTTCAATGCCAAAGCTTCAGATAACATACTTTCAATTAGATGATTATCCAATCTTATCTCATCTGTAACACTGATAAATTTATCGTTGTAGCTCGACTTACTTTGTCAATCGCTAAGACAGTAACGTTTGTTTGAGATTTCTACGTCTGAGATATGTGCTGAGACCATAATTAAACGATCGCGTGTCTTTAATCGACACGCACCATTGCTACTGTACAATATACATACGTACGTGTATCTGCGCTAAACTAATAACTAGTAATGCCATCTATATCAATCACCATAGCGAGTTACGTAACAAAATAAAAGTTACGTTCAGACCATTTTACATTTCTATTTTATCTACAACGATCGTCTGTACATATGCAAGATATATTCAAGTAATGTATTTAGCTAATGTAATATTTGTGTAATATATTTAACTAACGTAAAATGATCATCTGGTATAGTAAGTCGCATTAATTATGTAGATAGAACGTATGGAAATAACATTTTTTGTCTAAAATTCTAACCTGTCTTTATAATATCAACAAGGAGTAGTAGGCGTAATAAATTCATGCGTTCGTGAGTGCGTAAGAGTTCTCATACGCAGATGGGAAATAGATAAAAGAATTTTATTTATCAAAAGTCTATGATTACTTTAAAATAATCATTGCTATCAAGGATTAAAAAACTACTCGAGATAGGGCCACGTGTTCCAATGATGTTGCACATGATTTTGATAAAAGTACACTGAGTAAAGAGTTTATTTAGAATTAACATGATTTGTATGCAGTAAACAAATCGAATATTTGCGTATTAACGAATAAATAAATGGTTATAACAAATATGACACCCACGTGAGGTTTCGTCTTGTGATAAATTAATATTTGCTCATGTTAAATTCGCACTATTTAATATACGTTTCAAGAAATATGTTTTCTTTCCATGAATAAACTCTTATCAGTGAATTTGGGCGCCGGGTAAAATGGTATGTAACACAATTGATAATACAGGGCCAAGACTCGAAAGCAAGTAAATTGGTCGCTTTTACGAGATAAGTCTCGAGACATTATCTGTCAATAGTGAGAGCCATTATAATTTCGCTTGACAAACATACCCATTTCAAGCACATGAAAATCTATACATTACAAAAGTATACATTACGATATGGACAATACTTTTCCCGATGCGTCAAGGCTAGCGTGAAAAAGCGAAAAATAATATATCAAGATAACGCTTTAATTCCCTTTTAAAATATCAAGTGTCCAGTGTTTTATCACGAGTTCACGATTTAATATATAAAAAAAAGGCGATTTCCTGCTTTGAAAGCAGTAGAGATCGAATTATAAAAATGTATTGCACAAGGCCCTTGGGAGGGCAGGGGTCAAAGGGAAAGGATGGAAAGACGACAGTGGCGCCACTGGACTTTACGTTAACTACGAATCAGTCGACATAATATTTGAATGAGTAATCGATGATCGTGCGTAGAATGAGGAACCAAGACCACCCAGAATTTCTATTTATGTAATACGACCAAAAATAACTTTATTAACATGAAAATGATTATCATGTCAGACGTTATGCTTATTTCGTGGGAATAAGATTTTAGACATAATTTTTTAAAAAGTATCGTGTCGAAATGTTGTATGGTAGTTATGACACCAATCTCTACTTATCGTCGCAATGCGATATACCATAACCGACGTATTTGCTTCAATTCTATCTTGATCAGTATAAATATATCTGCCTATCATTCAATGCATTTAATCAAGAGACTCGACCGAGCGTCATTACCATTATACGAATTACAGCTATTACTCGAAACATTTCTTAAATCAATCCTAACCTTTGGTACAGTCTCCGCTGAAACACTGTCCATTATTTTAAACTGCAATTGCCAACAGCCATTTGATTGCTCGGAGTAAACTTTGGTTAACCATACTATAGCATGCCCAAGTCGATTCATCGGTAAAGCGTGAAGTCAAGGGGACTCTTTTATATTGAATGTCATAAGAAGGTGACCCCTGAAAAACTCATCTGACACGTCGATAGACTATATGTATATATGTGTGTGTAGATATATTTTTATCTCCAGAAAAGTGAAAATATAGTAAGGTTACGACTTTTGAAGACCGGAAAGATCACGTTCTTGCTTGTTGTCGCTAAGTCGGACTGGTCGATGGAATGCGGGCTAGCATCAGCGAAAAATACACGTTCAGGAAAATACGTCGAAAATTATAAAAGTGGTTTCTTAATTTCACATTATTTGCAAATAAATGTCATGCGACTAAATTCAATTCAGCGTTATTATAAAGATAAAGACGACTCGCAACGACATCGTGATCGATATGATTTCTATTAGAAATCATAAGCTTGAAATAGCCATAGGAATTATGTCGAAATGACCAAAGCTATCTTGAAAACACGTTATGACTAAATAGACAGTGCCGTAGAGTTACTGATTAGTAAAGGCACTTTAAATTGACAAATATTCCGCTTGCGACTAAACTCTTAAATATTTTAATAAACAATGAGAAAATACATTATTTAATATCAATTGTATGTATCGTATACCCACTGTACGTATACAGATCATTTTCAGCAACAGTCTGAATGATCAACTATTCATTACCCGTATACAGTAACGTCCAACTGAAGTGCAACACTTGAATTTTTGTATATTTCTGTGAAATTATGACAGATTTCGAAAAACCAAAGACATATCTTTTAGGAAATTTCCTTCCCGTTCGAATGGTAAAGGGTTTATCCCGATCGAATACAAAATGGCCGAATGGCAGGGGTTGGGTGGAAAGGTGCATTTTGGGACTTTTTGAAAAGTTCGAGAACTAGTAGTTCGGGAAGGAAATTCATATTTCTTAATATGGCACGAGAGAGAGAGGGACAATTGCTCGGCGCGCGTGGTACGGTAGTAGTCCCCCGAGTGCCTCGAGCGGAACTCGCAAAATTTAGGCAAAATTTAGTTCTCGAACTTTTCAAAAAGTCCCAAAATGCCTTATGAATTCATCAACAGGTCCATTCGAATTAAAAAAAAAAGAAGACTACCGCATAGCTTGAGGCAGCCGTCAGACATTAAATTAGATGTTTAACGAATGACCCGAAAATAAGTTCCAAATAAATCATTAACCGTACTAAGTACGTTCTCTTAAATATTTGTATAATTGACCAAAAAGAGAAATTAATTTTTAAAAATCATTCTGACAAGCAACAAAAACAATCTTAACGTAATGCACTTTTATTCTTATTTTTCACTCCGTAAAGATCGCTACTTTCACGGGATATATTAACGTGTCTCGCAATAAAGCCAAGAATTTCAGAGACTTATCACACAGATCTAAGCGATATTTTGTTCCTGTTTATCTTAAGATAAACAGGAAAGATAATTGTACTATTTACGTACAGTAAAACTCATCAACTGTGTAATTATCGATAAATACGTGCTACTTACGTACAGTACTGTCAGTTAACATTCGTACGTTCAGCCAGGTCGATAAATCGTAAACTGCAATACCGACAGCGTAAAGGTGTAAGTTCATACAGTAATACGACATACAGGAGTTTAAAAAACGATCAAATCGGTAATTGACGGTCTTAGTAAAAACTGAACAAGTCCTAGAGACAGAATTTGGCTACTGTATGACTTCGAAGTCCATAAAAAAAAAAACGCACAAAACGATTTTACGAAGTCATACAACAAAAATATGAGAATCCACCTTCTCACTTGTTTATTATTGTATACAGACTACCTAATAAATATAAAGAGCGTCTCTGCTGTGAATTTGTATAACTATAACGTGCACCTTTCACAAAGATCCAGTTGTTTAACATTAAACCTACCGACAATTTTTTATAAACATAGTTTTCGCTTTAAAACGGACAAATGACCGCTCTATAGTAGGTCTAGTGTTTTAAATATCAAATATTTGTTGGTCGCGCCTAGAAATCAGTACACGATTTTAATAGAGTGGGCTCATAATCGCCAATTTCTAAGAAAAGATACTTGAGGGACACGCGTGATGTTAATTCGATTGCGTAATGCGCACGTGTAACGTGATGACCTAAAGATATATTACATTCAGTGTTTAAAGATGGCCGTGGCTTAAGGTACAACCGGTTTTAAAGAAGGCGAAGGTTTCCGCGAACAGCGGAAATCGTTTTGACGTGGGCGAATAAAAGTTATAAGTGAAAATGACAATTTTTCATATTTAAATGATATCAAAGTTACAATGACTTACCGTGATGATTTTTTGTTTTGGGAAAATTATATATATCCAAGTAAGGAGTTATTACAGTTTTCTATAGACTACACTGTATCCGCTATCCACTTTGACCTCACTCGTATTATGTACGACCTCAATGACTCTCCTGCATACGATTACCGACGGTAACGTTAGACTAGTACGCTTATGAGAAATTTTGAATAAATATATGCTTGGACGACTTTATTGGCTCTCAAGGAAGCGTGGCTTCCTTCACGTCCACTCACAAGTCACAGACAGATCAGACACTGTCACTTCTCTGCCGCCAATAGCGATAACTGACTAGAGTCGTGCTGGCTGACTTGACGATAACAAGAACGGTGAGTTTGCTTTGTACAGTCTAACGCAGCGTAATTGTTGTAAGATTTCGCCGTGACTTTTCAGGGATGAAAAATTTGCATTAATTATTTAATTCGACGATCTATTATGCAGTGCGGATTGGAATGAATTGGAGACTGCCAATTACAATGAATAATTGCTAATGCAATATATACGGATTGTGTTTGACAGCCAGATGTCAGATACGCGTCCTGATGATAACCGGATTACCAATGTAGTAGGTAAAATTGAGATATTACATTTAGATATTAAAATATGATAACGTATCGAACTTGAGATAATATTTTTTTTCTACATTTATTATAATTATTGACGATTAATCACCAACATGGATAATATGCTTTTATGGAGAATAAATCTATGATTTGTTTATAAAAAATAATTATCGCATGTTTTACCGCGATTATCATATTGATACGTTTCTTTTGAAACACGGTAATGGGTATTGTTGTCCTTCGAAAATAGTTTTTTTTTTTTAATTTTATTAGGAAAAAAAGAATGCGATACCTCAAAATTATTTTATCATAGTCGTCACCGTTCAGTTTTTTATTTATTCGTGTTTCCTTAACGATACCCCACAGTGACGTATAATACGGCTGTGTTAATTGTCGGCCTAATGGAACATGACACTTAAGGTAGATCCTTGTACGGTTGTAAGTAAACATTGTATAATAAATATTGCGTCACGCTACACATGTACTTATACTGCATCGAATTAAATGATAAGGAAGAATTCGATTGTAAAATTTAAAACTCGACGAGCAGACAACGAGATGGCACGATAAGCAGCAAACACGGACGTTTTTGCGTTTCACATAAATCTATTATATAATCGATATCGATTTTCCCGGAACTTCGGTAATTATTTACGTAGACGCCTAGTTATTAAAGGTACGAGGGGCATCTGTGATTTACTAATAGGAAAATCCCAGGCGGATATTATTTACGTGCGTTATGGCTGTGCGTTGCCTCCGGATCTAACATACATATGTCAAGCTTGTAATTAGACGTACGCTTATTGACGGAATAATCAGACATTCCGCTAAGCACGTAGGGAATTCGTGAAAAAAAAAACTTTCTGCACAAATCAGTATCTTTATACATAAGCACATCCGACGTAACCATAGGTCTTTACAAATGCTTCTACGTAACATAGGAAACTATGGGACTGTGATTTTTATCCATATCTTCGAACATTAGTATAATTTGCTTTATAAACTGTGTCGTAACAAGGAGTACTTACATTGTCTATTATTAAATGAGTCAAATCCAATTCTTGAGTATAACCAAGAAGTACGTATGCTTGATTCTTAAAAGATACTGCTGAGGATGATGATGTATCTACTAGTATAATGCTGTTTCTTATTGAACAATTTTCCCTCCGCTATTATTCTCGAAGAGATAATGCAGTAAATCACGATGGGCGTCTGTCTGCTATCTTTATAACGGCTTTTATTATTTACAATGCTATTCCGCGGTACGAAATTATCTCTGATAGTACGGTTTTTCACCGCGACAAAAATAGAGCGACATATTACAAGAGGATCAAAGATTACGTATCCAACAGAGATCAGTAGGGAGATGCACAACGCTACGGTTTTAGGTGATACCAAAAACGTGGCGCTAAATCGTAGCGGCGAGTCCGGGAATAGAATATCGTGATCATCGCCTCCGTCGATAATGCATATCCCGTCGTAGCCGAGCTGAACGTGATCACGAACGGGTAGCCTGGCGGGCAGAGTCCTCCGCTACGTATCGCTGGTTCCCAAAGCAACACTTGGAACGAGACAACTCATCGGATATAGCCTAAATACTTTTTTTCTTTGCAATCCTAAATTCGATCGCACAGTGTAAGCTCGGTAAGTTTAATATGACAAAAGCAAGCAACTCACGTCTGCCTGCACTGAAGCGTATGATGCCACAAGCATATTTAATAAATATTTTACCGATGTTGCGTAGCAGAACGATTGTTGAAACCTATCAGGAACTGTAGAACTTCTCGAGAACTATTGAAAAAGCCTATTGTTGAATCATTTTCAAGAGATTTTATAAAAGTGCGGTGCTGGAGCTGACATCCGTGTAGCACCTCCATTTTTGTAATGTTAATATAATATGTATTATATGTATTAATATAATATGTATAAATATGTATTTTAATAGAGAGTCCACAGTGTTCTTCTCTCGTCGGTGCGCTATAAACGCGGAATTGGCAAAATCCAGAAGACTCGCGTGGACGAGGAAAAATTATTTAGTACGCAGCAGAATCTGCGGTTGATCACTCGGAAACAAGTATAGCTGGAAATATAGTCAGACACTACCGCGCAGCATGGGAAATGACGATACAGGCTGATCGGTGCACGGCAATTGTTCGCATTTCAGGATATCGTTGACGCGATATCGTTGAAGAGTATAGTCTCTAGTATATCTCCACTGCGTTCCATCGCTTGTACCTTCATAGTTTCCTTTTAAATTCAATATTAGTGCGTAGCAGGTGCAGGGTCTAGACACCATTTTTTCGAGTTTTTCAAAAAAGTTGTAGGTAGTATAGTTATAAGTTTCTTCCTTTCTTCCTTTTTTTTTACTCACCATAAACATTTATGTAAGCGGTTATGCTGAAAGCCTTAAATTTGCTATACTCAGCGGATACCGGAAGTAGTGCATAGATCTGACTTATATTTATGTGAGATTTTGGTGATGCATTTGGAAAGTGTTCCCATGTTGCGCGGTAGTGTCTGACTATATTTCCAGCTATACTTGTTTCCGAGTAATCAACCGCAGATTCTGCTGCGTACTAAATAATTTTTCCTCGTCCACGCGAGTCTTCTGGATTTTGCCAATTCCGCGTTTATAGCGCACCGACGAGAGAAGAACACTGTGGACTCTCTATTAAAATACATATTTATACATATTATATTAATACATATAATACATATTATATTAACATTACAAAAATGGAGGTGCTACACGGATGTCAGCTCCAGCATCGCACTTTTTTAAAATCTCTTGAAAATGATTCAACAATAGGCTTTTTCAATAGTTCTCGAAAAGTTCTACAGTTCCTGATAGGTTTCAACAATCGTTCTGCTACGCAACATCGGTAAAATATGTATTAAATATGCTTGTGGCATCATACGCTTCAGTGCAGGCAGACGTGAGTTGCTTGCTTTTGTCATATTAAACTTACCGAGCTCACACTGTGCGATCGAATTTAGGATTGCAAAGAAATAAAGTATTTAGGCTATATCCAATGAGTTGTCTCGTTCCAAGTGTTGCTTTGGGAACCAGCGATAAGTAGCGGAGGACTCTGCCCGCCAGGCTACCCGTTCGTGATCACGTTCAGCTCGGCTACGACGGGATATGCATTATCGACGAAGGCGATGATCACGATATTCTATTCCCGGACTCGCCGCTACGATTTAGCGCCACGTTTTTGGTATCACCTAAAACCGTAGCGTTGTGCATCTCCCTACTGATCTCTGTATCGAATTAGACATTTGATGACTTGGCAAGGCTGCCATTTATACTTGGCTAAAGTGGCGCTATCTGTTTGCATCGTATGAAACTTGAAGGAGCATGATATCTCATCGACGTGACAGTAAAAAACTGTTTTATCGGCACACTTAAAAAATTACTACCGATAAAGAAGAAATCCGTTGATAACATTGGAAATATGAATAAACGGATATTCCTTTTCTTTGCTCTATCACGATTAAATACCTCATATATTCGTACTTTGTTCTTATCTTTACCAAACCATATATGTTTATATGA
The DNA here is from genome assembly GCF_000341935.2 of Cephus cinctus. Classification (NCBI taxonomy): domain Eukaryota; kingdom Metazoa; phylum Arthropoda; class Insecta; order Hymenoptera; family Cephidae; genus Cephus; species Cephus cinctus. The sequence continues at coordinate 979,975 of NW_014332865.1, forward strand.
TACTGCATTCATATATCGTCTTAAATGTCACTTGGCCATATTAATAGAGAATTAAAATTCTGATAGTTAAGAAGGAAACGTAAAAATGATTTTGATGTCGTTTAAAAAAATATCGTCTTATCCTAGACAAGAAATAGATGTGATTTAAATTATATATAAACATGGGATATCATTCCGAAAGTCAACAGTCTGTTGCTCTCGTTTAACAGACGATCCAAAATATAAGATGTAAGTTATTTTTACAAAGATCGTTTGCATCACTTCACGACCTTGAATGAACTTTCCGAAATACCTACCTTGAAATTATTACCAGAAAGAACATCGCGACGTACATAAAAAATCGTCCGAACACTCTGAACGTGGTGAAATGTACAAAAAAATATATCCTAGCAACTCGTCTAAAACTTGCACTACTGTCTCTTTCAAGTTCACTCATTCTTACTTCTCTCAATTGAATCCTATATGAGTGATCCGAGTGAAATATACAGCTTGATCTAAATTCGTTCAGGATAAACAAGTTTACCAGGTCAATCCCTAAGATTGCGTACGTAGATGAAACGGCGCACAATCATTGGAAGTTCCCAGTGAAGAAGGCTGGTCGTTAATTTGGTACAGGGCTTTCAAAAGACGACCTGATTCACGGGAACTCAGCATGACTCGATGACCGAATTGGTAACTATCCGCGTGACCGAAGATACCAGAAGCTCCCATAATTTTCCTACCCTGAGCTTTAAGACTGTGTCTGATGCCAAGCGCAGCTTGAAAAGCTTGCCGGGTAACGCCAGGAAATTCTGCGAAGACTGTACGAACAAAGGAACCGTGTCAACTTACCGAAACGTGCAAACAAAATGATACTGTAGTGAATCGCACGACTGGCAAAACTTTCTAGAGCATAAATAAGTGAACTTGAGAGAACGGCGAATGAAGCAGTAGCGAATTTCATGGATAGCATTAAATTCCATTTTCTGTATTTCCTTAGTGGCACCGCATTGCTTCTACGAGTCGTCGCGCTACGTAGACGCCTGAGTGAATGCAAATTCGAGCGGCCATTCGACTTACGCATTGCTGACGTAGGATGAAGCTATGCTGATGATCGTTTTCTATACGTACCTGAAACAGAGAATTTGTATACCCATAAGACACGTATAATAATGAAAGTTCGCGACGTAAAAATTATTAAATAATTTTTCAAGTCATTACGTCATCGGGTACGAAGACTGCCAGCATCCTAGGCTGTTTCTTCTTCTTGCGTGCCATTCTGTTCCGATCTGCTATACCACTCAAAGATACACTTCTGTTCTTTCGATATCGAGACGAAAATTAATGAACTTGTGACGTGTCAAAGAGAGGAAAAGATGTCTGATGAGATTCTAACCTACATGTGGAGGACGAGCTTCGCGCAACGACACATTCAACTGAAAACTTATGGCGCGCTTTGAAGTCCATAAAGACGACGTTGCGCGCTACCTGTCGGCTTCAGGGTTCCTGGAGGTCATCGTTTGCATATACTTGGAATGCTGATCTATGAAAATATATGGATCCTTCTTGAACTCGAGAGGCTATTATTTCCGATATGACGACCACGTGGCGGGTTAATCGAGGCCGTCATTACGGGTTTTCTTATTTTTTTATGATAACAGAAAAACCCTCTCATATATTTCAATAACATATTGTCGACGATAAAAAAAACAACCTGTTATATATTTCAATAACGTATTGCTATTCTATATTTTCTATATTCAAGCAATAATAAGTCATTTAATCATCTACTTGTACACATATGGCACTGTGACTATACCTTTAGGTATATATTTACTTTAACCTCAATACCGTGAATGACTAAGTTTCCGTAAATTGATACAAGGCTATGGGGTTCCGCGGAAAATAACACCTTATAAGACAATCATGTGTATTACCTAAGCAATAAAAAAATTGATTATTGTTCAGGGCCATATTTGACGTTTAAATATCCTGAATATATCAGATTATATTTGTGTGATATACGTATGATAATAATCACTTAAATGGATTTGTTTACTTTATCAATTACTACACGTTTCTCTATCCTACGAAAACATATATGAGTAGTATCCGACAGCGTTACTGTTTTTTACGACATGTTTGCCACTTTAACTCGACTGTCCGTCGTGAAATTATCTCGTGACTTTGAACGATTTTTAAAGCGATAAGGACAGACGTGTCTGATTAAGTACTTAGCGTCTCTCCTTACTTGCGATACAACGTCAAATCCTGCAGCACGCTAAAGTATACATATACGTAACAGAAAGCTTGTCAAAGTATCAAGCCTTGTTTTTGTTTCTACAAACAAGTCCTGTGCAAGAAAAAGGCCAAAACTGTATAACATAGATTCATCTATTTCCAAAAATCGCGTCTGGAAGTAGTATCTGGTAAAAATTCAAGGATAGAATGTCCACTGTTTAGCGGTTAGATTTCATTGATTATTAATAAAAATATAATAAATTTCTTGCAACAATTATCTTATCCTGGCACATCAAGAAAAGCACGAGTGGCTAAAGACAAACAATTTGTACGACCTGGGCCAATGTTAAATGAGATTACGGTATTTCCAGACGTTCAAATTGATTACTTATTTCACGTATCAATCGATTATTCATAATATCGATTGCTTTTATATGGATGCATCGTACTAGAATCGAGGACGAGTGGCACGAAGTGTAATACATTTTGATCGTAAAATCAAGCCAGAATAATTGCACGGGAAAGAAATAATAAATTAAAAAAAAAAAAAGTAAAATAAACTATTCTTAAGAAATAAGCGTTACGTGTAATTATCGACGGAATTAGATCGACGGCGTGAAAGTTTACAGCGAAGGTAACGATGAAACACTCGATGGTATTACGAAAGGAATGGGCACTGTGCATAAATTAGTCTAGTAATTTACTCGTTCTTTGTAAACCAGTCTACCTTGAACATACGTTATTTCAGGATCAGTAACGCGATGTAAGAACTATTGTAGAATACGACACCTCCTAGATATTTCTGTCAATCAAAGCGGCGATTGAGAATTTTCCGATTATTTTCATTCCGACTGACAGTAGATAATACGTGAAAAATTAGCTAGGAAAAGTTTTGTTGGTAACGACAAGACTCATAGCACTCATAAGAATTGTATGAGATTCGTATCTGGCTGAGAATAGAAATAATTAGAGAAATCCTGGCTCGTATATTCTTTATCGGACACCCTGTACATAAGTGGAACAGATCGTTAGCTACCTGTAATAGGCAAACAAAAATTGAATACGCAACTAGCAAACGAACAAAGTTCATCAGTTGTAAGTGTTTTTTGACGGACTGTATTTATCAGTAGAATAACATTGAGACACCCACTTTATCACATATATATATATATATGTATTGAATTTATAAAATTCTTAATAACAATCAAGTGACAATAGGTGTTTTGAATTAAATGAAAATACCACATAGTAAAAAATCTACGCGTGTCAATAAGATGCTGTTAATCGTATATTTGTAAATTGCGCAAAATCCAATGATATGAAAAAATAAATATTTTTGATGAATATAATGATATAATTCATAAGAAAAAGTCTCTTAGAACTGTAAAATTTCACACGATTTCGTGTAATATCTCAAATGCACATTGGTCGGCACGTGGGGAGAACAAAGGAAACAAAGAAAAGCAGAAAATAAACGCAATTGATGCAGAGCAAGTGGCGCGAGGCATTCTGCCAATTGGTGAATACACTGTATATATCTATATAATGAATTTGAGATAACTTTACTATGCAAGAGTACAAAGTACCTTCTTTGTGAGTACGATAGGCATCTACTATTTATTTCGAGACCGAGCGAGTGTTTTGCGATCTTAACAAAAGGACCAGACTACTTTGCTTCAAACCAGATTTTTACAAGACACCGAATCCGCATTGGAAGTGGCGAACTGGCAAGGTCGTTAAAAACAAATGAAAGATTTTCGTCACTTGTGGATTCGCGCGTACGTAGTACAGCCAGGCTTTCTGCCAATTTCTAATGCGACATCGTGAATTGACGAGAGCAGCTCGTGGAAACAGTCAAGATACTTCCGCTTTTCTATATCGAGGAAAAGTCATGTCTACGAGACAATTCGAAGAACAATGTACATTGATATGTATATAGGTATAACGGTCGACGAGAATAAACGTTTTATTTGTACAGATGAACAACTTTCCAGGCTGATACATTAAATTAACGACAATTAAAAATATTAATATTAATTATTCAGAGCTCTTACAGTGACACGTTCTCTTGGGTTACATCCGAGTGCTATCATTTTTTTTCTTTTCTTTCACTTCAAATGATTAACATTGCTTTTCTTATCTTGATTGTTTAATTGTCCGAATAAGAGTAAAATTTTAATAATTCCGGATCTACTGGTACTTTTTAAATACAGTAAAAGTTGTTGTCAGATTTTTCATTGTATCAATTATTATTCATGGCTATTTTGCTTAGCAATGAGTAAAGACGGATGCTAAGTAATGACGGCTAATGTTTCCATATTATATACGATGATTTCATTTTTTCACCACTGATCGATGCGCCCGTAAATCATCACCCGATGATCACACGACAATAAAATTTGCAAGTTGTGCAAGGTTCGTGAAGGGCGCGTGAGAAGAAGAGCCTAGTGAATGCCCCTGACGAATGATATTCTTTATAGTTTAGATCCCTCTAAATATACACGGCCGATCTGTGGGTTTATGCGACGAGCAAGCAAGGTCACGGTCGGGCAACTAACCTATCCTAACCAGAGCGACCCACGCTTCCAGACTCCGTCCGAAACGGCCGCGTAGCGTTGCTCTCGGAGTGGTGCGTCATTTTTAATACGGAGGAGGTGGACCGGGTTGAAGTAGACTGCGGGTAAGGAGACTGGTTCTTCGTGACTAAAAAGGAGCTGGGTAAAGTGAATACGGACTGGTTACTCACGTCTTTTTCAAAGTTCGGCGCAGAGACGAGAGCACGAGTCAATTTTTACTTTCCCCACGTGGCAAATAATCCTCACCGATGTCGTCGTCGTTAACGATCCCCACAGTTAAATTTGAGACAGGATACGGAATATGGCGAGGGATCCGAAAATTCGTATCTGGGATCCTCTAGAGATGAAATTAAGGGATCTTGTATCTTTTGTTTACTTTAGGCAAACAATTATTTATGGCAATTTAAAAATTTTTTTAACGCAGTATGGCAATGCTATCGCTACTGCTAGTGCTATGTTAGGAAGCTAAGAATCCCAGGTGAAAGAAAATAAAAATGGAAAAACTGTTTTGCGGAATGACTTCCGCGGGTGCACGTACGTAGATACGGTTCACGGCCGCGAAGTGAGGTCGTGGACTTGGATATTCGCAAAATCGTCAGCACGAAGGTCTTGCGTGCTATTTTCAAACGCTGTGGGTGGACGCACAAGTGGCGTTAAAGTGATGACCTGCATCGGTTGGTTGATTTGTCGCCAGAACGTTAATTCCCCGAGATATCGAGGTCGCATCTGGTGTTATCCCTTGAGATTTTCTTTTCCCTCAGGACACCGCGGATCCCCGGTGCTCGATTATTTTTGATATCGAGGTCACTGCAAGCGAATCACGAGACCTCGTGAATTCCGTGCCACCGAGAGGTCTGACATTTTTGGTGCTCTCGGTGAATCTTCGGCTTGCGAAAAGAGGGCAATTTGATTGGTCGAGGTCAGTAGACCTCTAGGGATTGAACCCGTATTAACATTGGATGAAGGCAGGATCGTTCTATACTCAGATCACGGACAAAAGCCACACAGTGTCTAAGGTCGTATGCGCAGCTGGCACACTGATCTGGATAAGATGACGCTCGGAAAATGATTCCATAGGTTACACTGGCCTCGAGCAACCTGAATGGGCACGATCATGGCTAACTATATATTTGACATGCTAGTGGTAATAGCCGATAGTCCACCAACTAGTCAAACTGACGATCCTGACACGATGTTATAATCAAAGATTGTTTTACTGGCGAATGGAATTGCGATTGATTAACCCAGATCGATGAGTACAGATATGGGTAGCCTGTATACGCGATGACATCAAGTATACTGCAGAACGTATAATATTTGAGAACTTTCATGAAACTCGAAATACAATGAATATTGAAAGGATTAATCCAAATTTTTCATTTGGCGTATAAGATATTTTTATATGCGGGCGAGTATGAATATTTGTAATTGGACGTGACGTCGAAGAGAAAGGTGAAAGGGTGCGTAGTATTCGCCAAGGTCGCTTCAAGGTTTCAAATACGTATACGAATCAAGGCGCTTCATGCCGGTCATTTAACTCTGGGCGATTATCCAGTTCGTGGAAACGTATTGCGCCAAATCGTGGTGTGCGAAAATAAAAAAGAAAATAACAAAAAACTACAGAACCTGAGTCTGGGTACTTTGGCTATTTTTGATTTCTGCATGCCAGTGTCTCCGGGTGAAAAAAATAGTGCCCCTGCCAGAATGACTATTTACGTGACGTTAATTTTATTTTTATTCTATTTTCTTTCCTTCTGGCTGTGCATCAAGCGCGTTATCAGAATTAATGTATCCTGTACGCTTGCCTTGTAATTGTAAGTCAGAGCACCATCTATTTTTTGGGTCCCTGTTTAACGAAGACCAATGTTTCAGTCGTAATACCGGAAGGGTCATTGAGTTCATTATTAGTTAAGTCGTCCATGTTGATTTTTATAGGGACAGTCTTATATATACCGGATAGACATTCATTATTCGGTACAAACATCCCTCCTTTGCTCCAATCGCGCTATTGGGATTGTGAAAGAAAAAAATATTTGTCAATTTCGTGACATCTATTTACACCATTTTACATCTCGTAAAGTGCCAAACAAGTGATAAGGGATCAAAAGTGCGATAGTATCATATGACATTGTTTCTGCATCGTATTAGAGCGTAGATATAGTGAGATCATGCCTTCAAGATATTTTTATAATCGAGCAGTCATGAAATGAAATTATTTCTCTCTTTTAATATATTTTATGAATTTACATACATATTTCATACGAATATATCATTGGTGAAATAAAACCGCCAGGAAGATGAACATATATATATATATATTGAGTAGAACTCATTTTTGCCAATAACTATCAATGCTGTGACCGAGTATTTTGGAAAGATAAGTAAAGTAAATTTGTACGTCGTATGAGGATTATTAACTTAACGGTAGAATATGGTATGCAACATGTGGTTGGAATTTTTGTACTGTACTCTTTCACTTTAAGAATATGTGCAAAGCTAGATGTTTCTGGAATCTCCATAAGAACTTATATTCATATACTATAAAAAGTAAGTCATTAAAGAAACTATAAAAGTTGCTGTTCTATTCGTATCAGTTTCATATTAATCTCTACTGGATAGTCTTGTCAAAAAAGATTTTTTTTCTATTCACTGTGTATATTTAGGCTTTTTGCACATGCGTAAATAGTGTTTCGGACGTTTATTTATTTTGTAGACTTGTATAAACTGTTAAAATTCATGGAAGAAGTACCTCTTGGGTGAGCTCTGCAGCACCGACAGGTTCTGTAGGCGTTTCTGAAGAGTCAGGTGTATCAGACGATGTCATATTCCTAGATGGGTCATTAGATGTAGGCATGCTAGGCCCAGCCACAGCGATGTTTCTCCCAGCATCTTCGATATTTAGCAAGTATGCATGAATATTATTCTGAGCAGAATTTAGCCGGTTGTATCGACCTAGCGAGTTTAAGTCTTCGAATAAATCTCTCTCATAGTTAAGCAGCACCGAGTCCAGGTTCTTTGGATGTACATATGTAGGACGATGCACAATGGTATGAGCATCAGTATGCCACCCAGATCCATTGTTAAGATCCAATGATCCTACTCCAATTGTTTGAATATCCAATCCTAGATAGGCATCTGGATCGACACGAAGTAGCGAGAGCAGCAATGCCAGCTGCAAAAGCTCTTCTCGGTATAGTTTCTTCAGGCACAACATTTTGACGCACTACCTTAGTCCAACTTTTATCACAGATATTTTCCTTCACTCTCAAATAATTTTTCTAGGTTATATGCAGTTGTCACAGTGGCTTCACTTTGATGTTAAGTACAAAAAGCAGGTCAAACATTGTAGAAGATAAGGGTATGCACTGTGTTGCAAAGTTCTTATACCACAGTCTCAAATGTCCATATCCACTTTCAATCAAATGTTCATTGTCTCGAAAGACAAACCACTACACCAAGTACATCACTGATCACAAAAAAGTTTAAATCACATGAAAAACCGGTCTGGGTGTTGACAACTACTCCATTTTGAGGTTATCAAGATTTCGTTACTCCAATCGCTCCAATCTACAAGATATTGTCACAATCACACAAGATACGCAAAAAAGAGTATAATCAGCAGACTCGAGAGACAACCGTACACCAGGACTGTCAGTTGAGAAATAAAGACGTAGAGTTCTTCTTCGTCGGGTATAGGTCAGTTACACGGGTATAAAAATAACCTCAAAACACACGGGCCACGTCAAACTCCCGTGCACTCGGTGTAGGCTCGCGCAAGCGATAAAACGGGAATCTGCAAACCCACGTTATGATTATCTAGAATCACGTTGATTGCTTCACTGTCAGTGACACTGTAGCTGCATTCTTAAAAATCTTTTAAAATTACACGAACTTGCTGAGGGATGACAGTTCACGCATACCCCGTCTAAATACATGTGCTCCAATCCTCGTATATCCTCGAGGCTCGTTATGGACGCAATTTATCATTCACATTAAATCATTTTCGTTTCAATAACATCGGCGAAAATTATTTCACGAAATTACAACTTATGCAATAATTGTATATTTTTCACGGAGAATCGAAACGTACACCTTGCTGGGAAAGATCGCTCGGAATATGTGACTCAGCATTCACTTTGGCAACGTTGTGTCTCAGGGCCGTAACAACTGCACTTTTCTCTTCGGACTTTTTGCCGCCAATCAACAATCTTCCCCACTGGATACTTATCGATGCATATACATATAAGCAAGTTTCTTAGCTCTACTATCGCGGGATTTCCTTGGTGGTACCAAGTATGTGATCAAGTTGGTACCGACTGATGGATGACATCGACTGGTCACACCAGACTAGTAGCGCTGAACGTTGTTTTTACTGATTTTTAAACGAGTCTCGAATGACAAGCTGTTTTAGACTTCACAGTGAATATGCAAAACGTGCTATCACTATATATTTTGAGATAGGTGTGTAGAACGATAAGGCAGTCTTTAGCAGTCATATAAATCGATTCTATAGAGAGACTTACATAATCGTTATTGAGTGTCACGTTATTTGAATGCGTTCACATTATTGTAAAAATGTATCCGATTGCGTAAGATTGTGCAAGATTTTGATATGTAACCGAATGATTTTCTACTACTCTTAGTTTGAGAAATTTTCTACAATGTCTTTACTTATTATATTATCAGGCGATATAAAGATTTCTAAAATATGGAGAAATCGAATCATTTATGTTTTGAAATGTGGTTATCGGTTAACCTAAATAGTATATATGCCGTAACATTGGAATCGAACGTAAATTTCTGTTAGTTCCGTTACCTTATTTAATTTCTCCAAAGAATATTACATTAATGTAAAGTTTATAGAAAGTCTGTAAGTATTTTTAGCGAAATCTATGTTAAAGGTAAAAATCATTTAACGAAAAATCGAACTTGATTCGCACGGTGGTAGAAAGTAATCGTCCGACTAAACATTCTTAAAAACGTCTAGGATGGAATCTTTATATGCTCAACTAGAACCTTAATATGGTAACTACGTATGTGTTTCTAGAGGTTCGTGGGTTAAGGTTGCTCGCAGCTATTCTATGTGCACACGTATGTACATACAGCGATGACGTCAAACCGGGGAAAGTTTTAAAATCATATTCTTCTTTATTTTAAGTTCGACAAAGTTTATGTTAATCCAGTTTTTGTATCAACTTTATTTCAATTTATGAAATGTCGAAATATGAAGAAAAACTTACAAAACTGAAACAAGCGTAATAGCGGATTCTATAGCTATCTTAAAGGTCTATAAGTAAAAAAGATCGTTAACACGCTATTTTCGATGAAAGGTCTCTTTTTAATTCTGAATTAGTCAGCTTTTCAGTGATTTACCTATAAATAATTAAGAATCATTTTAAGCTGTCACGACAACTAATAGCTTCAAGATTGAAATCGTACAACTTCAAAGTATATAAAAAATAAAATTCTAAAATTCCTGTAAGCAATAGAGCGAGATACAATCATACTCACAGTGCTGTCTGAATTTAGGAACGTACCCGTATTCTACTGGTTACGACTGGAGAACCATTACGTATTATCGATAAGGTAGAACTCGCTGTATTATCATAGATAATTCGGTCGGTAATAGAAAATAGTGAATTATCACGACCCAATTCTCAAGGTAAAGCGAATGTGCTGCGCCAATTTTCCAAATTTCCCCACAGACAATCCAACTTTTTAGCCACAAACATTAATGATTTATAGATGTATAAGTCAAACTGAACACCATAAATGATCAGCTCAATACGTAATCACTTCTACGTGAACTTTGCTCATGGCCATATACATCACAACAGCGTTGCCGCACTTAATCTCACATACGGAATGATGACACTAATTTTTAATCAACGAAATTTTCTCTTACCTTACAAATTGTTGGTACAGTTTTATCAACAGGTGGATCAATTTCAGGTAAAAGTTCCATCATCCGAGGAAGATCTTCTGTTTCCATCATTTTTCCACTACGTTGTAACCACACAGGATTTCACAAATTTTATCTCGTGATATTCTCACGCAGCCGAAGTAACTATCACTCAGCCAAAGGCCATCGAATTTATTGCGGACGATGTGCGTGATCAGTAAAAGTCAACGATGACGAATAGCACTAAGTTTGTTGTATATTCCTGGTACACAATATAACAAAACACAAGAAGTTTATTCGTAATTCACAGTCATTATTACCCCTTGATAGATTAATAATTTTGCGAAGGCTAATAGCTGTTGCGCGACATGGGTGCTCCCACCAGTTTATAATTATACACACGACGTCACCGCGTGATCTAAGTTTGAATGCAGCGCGCGTTTTTCGCTTCAAAATTCCTACGACATGGATTTATCCCTTTTCCGGTATATCACTATGCGCAGTGGTGTAGCGCACTAGTCTCTTCTTTACCGTCTTTTTATCCTTGTACAACACGTTCGTAACACCCTCTATCCCAAGTTGCCGCAACGTAAACTAAACTTTCGCGGATGTGAGAATTAACACGAGATGGAAACTGCGCGTCTTGTTTCTGTCGACGTTTGGGTTATTAATCCCGGAGTGACGTCAGTCACTGTGGATAGTTATACTTAAGAGACCAAGTAGGAATGGTAGGATCCGAGCGAACATTCTAATTTGCTGTAACGGCTTGGCTTCGGAGAATTTCACATTCCGATTGAGTAATTTTTTAAAATTCTTCTGTTTCAGGTGAACAGGTATTTTACAGGCTGATACATAAATAATTATCGATATTTATTCTCTTATCTTTATCCCTTAAAATACTAGTGTATAGGTCGTTGGTTGAAGGATTAATTATATCGTTTTTCTCGGAAAGTCGATGCTAATTGTATGTTAACGATAAGGTGCTCAATGGAATTGCCTTCCTGCGTGACCTTTCACGCCCCCCCTGAATTATTAAACAGCTTCATTTTCTCACAAACAGTTTCGTCCATTCCGTGTAGACTTGTCGCCTTCCAGTACGTTCCACGAAATAGCTGCTGCAGGGCTGGAAAGTTTTCAGATCGAGTCGATTAGACGTAATAATGAAAAATAGAGAAAGCATATATTTTAAACATATAATATATTCATTTGTATACTTGTACATGTCTCGATTTTTTATACAACAAAATATCTATGACAACAGTACAGTATAGAGAACAATATACAATATATCGTTATATCGGTTGTTATTTTATTAATATACGAAACGCAAGCAGCTTCGCTTTCTTTTTTTTTTTTTTTATTAGACGTTTAAAGGTATTGTTTTATGATTGCATAAAATACAGAATCCTTGGTTTACTCTGCTGTACAGTCTTTATGTATGACTTTACTTTTTTTGTCTTGCTCACGATGGTTGCCGTCGCATAATTACATTTTGTTTTTATAGTAGATACACAAGGTATCTTTTATTACCTGTGAATACGATGAATTACGAAGTGGGAGATTTATAGATAAATTAGTGGAGCTGATTGCATTTATTAAATTTTGTGAAGAGGACACTTTTTTAGAACAAAGGGACATGTAAAGTGCTCTAATAAAAATGGCTCTTTCATTTTGAATTTGTATTTTGGGAGCGTTCCTTCAGACTTGGATGTTATTACGAACGAAAGAATTAATTAAAATTATCATTACTTTTTGTTAATTTCTTACATCCGTTTCCTTCCTCTCCTCAATCGTTATAATAAATATAACGAAGAAAAGGAAAATGAGATTTCTTAGTTGCTCCGACAGTTAATCAATCAGATAGAGTTTGCGTTTGTATAAAGATATCTTCGGTTACAAACAATGCAAAGTAGGCCTCCGTCGATTCCCGTCGTTTTTCGAGCCGACGATTTTATATTCGTAATAAAAAAAATCGATTTCACTCTTATTCCAAGTATTCGTTAGAAATGAAAGAGAGAAAGAGTGAGAGACACAAAATATGGGGAGAGTTGAAAATGGGAGAGAAAATTCTTAGTGAAAAAATATCCTATTTACATGTAATAGGTTATCTAGTTGTGCGTCGTCGATTCGTTCATTCGCCGTAGATTAGGTGTGTATAAAAATCTAAATGATGAAACGATAAGAAATTTTTCCTTCTACTCCACTTTTTTTTTCGTTTTACTTTGAATTAGCTTACAGCTGCTTTACTTACAGTGTAACAGTGCCAGGAGTTACGCGTCGCGCACAATTACGAGTATGCGAAATTCAGGTCGAAAAATTCGTGAATGTATTAAATATTTTTTATGAAATCTGAAAATTCATGTGATCTGATAAAAATCATTGTCGAGCATTTTTACTTTATTCCTGCAGACTTTTTTTTGTTCTTTGGGCATTCACTGCGTGATAAAGAAATATCAAAAACTAGTAAGGATACGAGAACCTTCTTATAGAAACTGTTGGTGGGTTTAACGGCGACAGGAAATCCTGGATAAGCTTTTGGAGGGAATTTTTTGCTAATCGAAACTGCCTTATTTCATGTTTCGCAATCCTGATCGCAAATTTTTTGTTTAACTTTGCAAAAACGTTCCTCGTCGAGCTGCGAAATATTTCCGTGCATGGAATCATACTTGGGATGAGTTTATGAGGAAGTCATGTCATGGATCGTCGAATAATTATGAAAATTGGATAATCTCTCGAAACGTATTATCAGGCAGGAATTTAACTATTTTTTAAGTGATTATTTTTGTCTCTTTCCTTTTCTTTTCATTCGCTCTCACCTTAGGCGCTTTAAAACACACTTCGAGTACGACATTCGTGCGTACGATCGCAATAATTGAATTATCTATACGAACACCTTACTCATATGCTATACACACCGTACAAAGCGTCATGATACTATAAATTTACAGTTCCCCATAGTAAAATATCCAATTATCTATTTTGCTAGTTCACACGGAAAACCATCGTAAAACCAGTCACAACGCGGCGCTTTGACGTCCGCGCCGGTAACGGCATTCAGCAACATGAACACATGGCACACAACACTTAAACAGTTTTTAATCTCCACTCTTCAGCACAATAATTTGATTATTTTTTTTTCGTCTTTAGACTGATCACCTAATCATTTCGACAGGATTCGGCTCACGAATGGCAAAAATAAGTGCCGTATCCACGATTGGGCGATGTTGGGCAACAGCGAAAGGCGAGGCAGAACAACGTCCACTTCGTGGTCGTGTTTTGCTGGTCTCTATTTTTGCTTGATATGCTACGTAATGAATCGCACCAAATGAGCCCTCCATTGGTCTAGTTTACACTGAGCAGTTGACAGGTGTAGTAAAGAACTATATTCATATTAAATAGCTGTTTAAATGGCGTTTTAAAACTAATTGATATTAATATAGTGCTTTAAAGAGTGTAGCGTAAGATGTCCAGTGTAAATTAGGTCATTGGACGATTTTACATAATCAGAATCATATTATTATACGCAAATGTATGTCATAACTCAAGGCAGCCTTTTCCATACTCGGTCAGCCGCTGTATAATTATTTCTGAAAACATTCCATATATTTTATCTCAGGATCTATAGGAACCTGTCAATAGATATTTTCTTATTTGCCGTCACAATTTACTTTGTTTTACACGAATGTACCTTTACCTCTGTGACGATATCTCGCAGTTTGGAAGACGCTGCCTTACTTTCTATACAATATTCCATAATCTATCGTGGTTAATATTAAATTCAACATGCTGTGTCTAGAGGTCGTGAACTCGTAACCTGCTACTGTTTTCGGGGATATTCTTAAAAGCTCTTACATTTTTTTTCACTCGTTTTAGCATTTGGTCACGCAATCTTCGTACGAGGGACGATGGTTATTCATAGAAACAATTATGTACACTATTTCACGGTTCTCGGACACAGTTCGTTGGACCATCCAATAACAATTCTTTCCACGTGGCAGAAGGTTTGAAGGAAAAACAAATAAAAAAGAAACATAGCGTCAACCAATGACAGAAACAGCGGAGCACGAATACTCGTCTTACGAGATAATATGTTTTGCTGTTCTTCATTGTCTCATTATTTCTTCCTTTCTCTATATCGAGACCGTTAAAGTGATTGGCACTTGACTGAGGCTGTCGAATGATCTTCGTAAGTTCTCGCTGCTAACGTCGTTCAGCAAAAAAGTAAAACAACCTTCTCATTAAATCCGTGCTGAAGCTAAACCCTACGTTACAATTCTTCCTTTACGAAGACCCTGTGTACACCTTTGGCTCGGCCATTTTTCTTTCCTTCATACGTTCACCTCAAATCAAGGATCGATATATAATTTAACTTGCGTGTTCGTTCAAGTAGTTTATCAACCACTGGTTGATCGTCTCCACGTTCTCGTTTACCCAGTGAATATTGAGCTTGATAGTTTCTAGACTCTGTTCAAGTGCTCGTTGGCTACCGCCGACGTCGACATTTTTAAAGTATTCCGACACCTGGAAAATGGTTAGAAATTTATTGCACAATAGTTCACGTGAAGCGAAAGAGTTAATATTTATAGATGGGTATTTGTTACCTCTTGGTAATCGTATTCCGTGGAGAAGTCTGAGGTCACTATTGATATCAATCCACTTAATGTGAACGTTCCGTTTCCAAACATGGCTTGCATTTTAGACCAGTAGGCTTTGAGATGCCTCCAGGCCAGAAGCTTCCCTTCTTGATTTCTGGAAACCACTGCGAAGACACCTTCCACGTCTTGTGGACGTACTTTGTCCCTGTCTAAGGACGCTAGTAAGTATCTCTGAAGCAACCAGGGATCAGTAGCTTGCCCGAGAGCATTTAGGAGGATCCTTCGTTCACTTGGAATTTGTGACTTTTGATATGCTTCCCAACAATAGTTCCATTCTTTTTCTCCGCCATATTTGATTCCTAGATATGCAAACGTACACTCGTTAATTCTATCTTATTATATTCGCTCTGAATACGATTCTTTTTTATTGAAACAACACAGTTATTATTCTAACCTGCTGAATATACGACTTCCTTCAAATTTGAAGAAATACTTTTTCCCTTTAGCATCCAATCATTAAATAAATCATGTGCTGATTTGACGACGTCTTCTAAGTTCACCCAAACTCCACAATGCAATATGTTACTTCGTAATAATCTATATTAAAAAAAAAAGATAATTTTTATCATTTCCACAGAGTTCTATAAATGTTTTCAGCTTATAGTATAGCATTGCAATATTTACTTCCTCAAGTGTGGACCATCATCTTTCCAGTTGACGTATCTGATAACTGGTCCAATTAATCTCTTTATGAACTTAAGATATCTTTTATACCCTGAACTCTCGCTCAGTTTGCTTGCCCAAGAGCTGAAGTGTTCGAGGGCAGTAGACCATGGCACAAAATCTCGTTCGTTTAAAAGATACACGGAAAGTTCTAAAGGAATCGTAGCATTCAGTATTCCAGCTTTGCAGAGTGTAAAAGCATCGTCAATAAGATTGGCACGGTCGGCTGGACTGAATTTCGTATGATTATTAATTAACGTAGATATAATTGAAGTCCACATTTCTTCGGGATATGCGACACGATAAAAACCAGTCTGGTTAATGTTTCCCTTGATGAAT
The DNA here is from genome assembly GCF_000341935.2 of Cephus cinctus. Taxonomy (NCBI): domain Eukaryota; kingdom Metazoa; phylum Arthropoda; class Insecta; order Hymenoptera; family Cephidae; genus Cephus; species Cephus cinctus. Next base: position 996,330 of record NW_014332865.1, read on the forward strand.
TCGACATCAGTTGGAATCTCGAAGGTTACTAAAGAACCAGTATAATTAATATCATAAGACATTTTCTAGCGTACATTTTAAATCTCACCATCAGTCATATTCATCCATACGTTGTGCACATTTTGTGGCTCTTTGTCCGTATAATAGCTGAGTGGGACGTACCATTTATAATTAAATGGCGACTTTGGCAGTAAAAGTTCTGTTTCATTATCAACTGGTGACAAAAGTAACCTTTTTTGTGTGGCCGTTATGATATTACCTTCTCTACTGATAGTAATAAGTGGAAAACCCATTTGTTGAGTCCAGGTATCCATTATAGCCTACAAAATAAAGTACAACGTACAACTAATATACCGACAATCTTTAAATTCTATGTAACTACTATAAACATACCTTAACGTCAAATGTATGATTAGAATGCTTGGTAAAAACCGCCCAAAGATCATTAGTATCCGCATTTTGATAAGAATGCGAATTTAAATAATCATTAAGTCCTCTCTTCATGACGTCTTCGCATAAGAAACTTTCCAGCATATAGAGAATCGACGCTCCTTTACTATAGCTTATCGCATCAAAGATGGCTTCTATTTCAGAAGGATCCTTTACTGGAACGCTTATAGGATGACTACTAACCAAAGCGTCTAAACGAAGCGCCGGTTGTGTTTTTTCTAATATAAATTGATCCATCATACCCCATTGGGGTGACACATGATTAACACCCTTGTGTTCAAGGAAGCTTGCAGCACCTTCGTTTAGCCATAAATCATTCCACCATTTCATGGTCACCAAATTTCCAAACCATTGATGAGCCAACTCGTGAGCAATCACTATAGCAATCCATTGATGTGCTATGGTCGACGTCTCTACCGGATCATACAGTATTGATGTTTCTCTATACGTGATTAGGCCCCAATTTTCCATGGCTCCAGCAGCAAAGTCAGGAATGGCTATCAGGTCTGGAATCGATAATTATTGAATTTTTACATGTTGATAATATAAACGCGTTATAGTAAGAGTCATAATACTTCTGTTAATTTTATTCTTAATTATATCTACCTTGCTTTGGCAGTGGATAATGTACGCCAAAAAATAATTCAAAGTAATCCATAATCCTTGCGGCTATCGAGACGGCGTATTGCGCTTGCGGAAGCATCGATTTCGCTGCGTAAACGCTTACGGATACGTTCCGCCGTGTCATTTCGGATACTCTCTCGTAATCGCAGACGACGAAGGCCACCAGGTACGTCGACATCTCGACGGATTCTTGGAAGTCATCACGGAGCTGAGAATTTTCATTGTTCTATGTCAGGCTTGTATAGATGCGGTTCTGGCCGATTTACAAGCGATGATATTTATAATGAATGCTTGCCAATTTATGATTTTATGAATGAATTCGATGTCAGGTGCTGATAAGCAAAAGCTTTTAGTAATGATATATTTTTATAGTGAATTTTCTTTTCAGGTGTCATTTTATATACTTTTAATTTTTATGCATTTATGGGAATAGGTATTCAATTGTATATTTCACTTACGAGTCCAGTTCCCATATAGAAACCAGCATCCTCTGTATTGACTACAGGCATGTTACACAATGCTATGTGAAATCTGTCTCTGAAAATGGACATTTTGAACTTCGCTTTAAATTGCGGTTCATCGAAGCATGGAAACGCGGAACGAGCGTATGTGGGTTCAAAATGCGTCGTGGCTAAGTATCTGAAAATTAAAATAATACATGTTATGTGCACTGTTTTACTAGTTTTTGAGTAAAAAATATTTTTTGAAAATTGTGTTCATTTTACCTTTTTTCTCCGTCGGCTGTTATGTAGCTACTCAAATAAAAGCCCTCCAGTTCGCTGGACAATTTCGAAACGAATCTCAGGTGAACCGTATAATTTCCACGTTTTCGAAATTTGCTTTCCTCTAATTCTAAGTAAAGTTGCTGATGCTTCGGGTATTCCAGTAACTTAGCAACTTTCAATCTATGCCCCTTGCGATCTTGAACCATCTGGAACAGAGGAACAGAAACTTGGCAATGCATGATATTTGTAATTTATTTGGCATAAAGCAAATAACACACCTTTTCACTTATTGTCAAGTTTTTACTATGGAAGACGATAAAATTGGTCTCTTTGTCGACATAAAACTCAATCGTGACTTGTCCTGTAAGAGAGGAAAACCAATTTTACGTATAAAATATATTTTGATATAGGAATGGATTATTTTTACAAAAAAAAATGTACAATCTTCTTAACTTCACCTTTGATTTCCAAAGTCGTTAAATTTGGATGGATCGTAATGTTGTACCTAGTAGGATGGGCAAACGTGGGCAGTCTAACATTATTCCATGGGAAAACCTAAAAAAAAATTATAATACCACATAAATTTATCAAGTAAAAGGAGTAAGTGCCTTGTCAGACTAAGCCATGCTTTTTCCTAGACGGATAACTCGCCGTGTAGAGTGAATTTATGGATGCCCATTTTCAGGCGCAGTCTTTCTACACATATATATTTTTTATCAGTCGCGCCAATTTTTGGCACACGTGAAAATCTGTGCTATCGAATAACTCAAGGCTCGAGCCCTATTCACTCGGAATCTTTGTCACCGAAAATTTACGTTGGCAGCCACATAATAAAAATAATAAAAAATGATATAACGGCAGTTATTCCATTATCCATTAGGATTTGAGCATTTTTTTTTCATAGTTACCTAATCTTCATCCTACAAAACAAATACACTTTCGTTTTTGTCAATATTTTGAAAGTCGTACAAAAAAAATACTCCAATATCATAGTTCACAAATAATTAGAAATACCATCAAGAAAACAGTAAAACAAATAAAAATCGTCTATTCCCTTTAAACCTGCGCAAGTAGAATCTATTTCTAAAGTTTTCTATGTTGTACGGAGCAGCGACGTTAATTGAATATTAAATATCGCAATTCAACATAGCACACAATACTTTATATATTACAAGTAACCAGTAGATTACATAAGATCGATTTTATCCCTAATAAAAAAGACAAGTTCATAATAATCGAACACAGTTTGCATGAATGGCTTGTCAGGTTCTTAGAAACGTACAATCATCCCTAATGCCTCCTGTGAGGATTCCACACGCGATTAGAATATTATCCAGTTAGTCTTACCTCACCATTAGTAGCTAGAGGCTTACTGCTCTCCTTATCTTCCTCGGCTTCGAGATTAGCTGGTTTCTCTCCAGCACATGGGCAGTCTGTCGACACGCGTAGAATAGAATTTGATGAACTGATAAGAATAACGACTGTACCACAGTTATTTATAAAAACAGGCAATATCTCACCATTCTGTGGTCCCGCAAAGGCAATGATGAGTGATATGGCGAAAAGAACGGCGAAAACAATGGTGGCAATGCATAGTGCCCTTTTTTGTGAACACACGGCAACACCGTTGTGTTCATAGATGCTACGCTTGTGTAGACCCGTGTTACTGTCCCCTATAAATATATTTAATTATAGAGCAAGGATAGCACGAGAAAATTGTGATAAAGACAAAAAATAGCAAAAAATAATGAATATGAGAATAATATAATTTACGTCTTATTATGGTCTCATTTTTAAGCGTCAAGGTCTGCGATGTCTGCTGTCCAATTTAATTTGCCGCTCAATGATAATACACCCAGGGTATTATAGATACACGTAGCTAGGCTTTAAATTGGATCTTAATTAAATACTTGGGCAAAATTTAATGTTGAATTAACCGTATTAAACGAATGTATACCTAAATAATGATTGGTTTCTATATATTTATCCAGAGTAGAGTATATGGAATAAACAAACACTGGGTATACATATGACATAAGAATATATATTTCAACATAATTGATACCATGTATATAGTACGGCCTAGATTTATCCACGATAAAAATAATATCAGCGTGAGAACAACCATGTAGAGCTAGTTACTTTAAACGTTAAAGGTGCGCTCGAACATCACGCACCACGTACGTAGAAAAAGGCTTTAATTTGGAAGATTAGAAGGTTCACTTATTGATCGTAGACACGTGCTTTAACGTACTCGTGACGAGTATTCGAAGCAGCGTAACTGTGCCAGCCGGTCAAATACGTAACGAATATAGGAAGAGGTACCTAAAGTCTTACCTAGAATTCTAGATTCGTTTTTCATGTCCATTTTTCTCTCCTAGATCCATGTCCTACATCTACCTGTGTATCTGGCACATGCCTATTCACTAGAGCATCGATCTAAGTATATCGATGCTCTGGAAAGGCCTGTTTTATCTTCTCTACTTTTATACCACTATTTCCCACCCGCAGGCATCACATAATATACATATATTTTCTCTACAACTTCCTATCAGGTACAACTGTCCATCTCACCTGTAAGAAAGGCAACATCGTCGACATCCTGTTCGCTCATTGCGAACTGATTGAGTGGCGGCCTTCTGTATACAAAACCTTTTACCTCGCCTTCGTTCGAGGCATACGAGATTTTAATAAGGGGTTCTCTCTGCTCCGCCAGAATTTGCAATTAGGTCACAGAAGTGCACTAGGAGGGCAGTGATGATTGGTGCGCGGGTCTCGGCCGGGCGAAAGTCAAAGTCATACATGTACGCACCCTACGCACTCAACAGTCACTCAGGTACACAGAGGTTAAAAGCACTGAGGCTCGTGTGGAAATTATTGGAAATCGTCTATGCTCTTGCACTAGGAGGTATAGGGAAGACTTGGAAATGAATACTTTAACTGTCACTATTCGTTCCAGCCACGAGGAATAGTCGACACGATTGGTTACCGCTTTCTACGGTGTTTTTAGGCCGACGGGACAATCCGGATTACGACGAGGACTAGCGCGATAATCGGTACACGTAACGACACGGCCAGACTTATGCAGTTCCTGAAGAGACTGCCTTTGTCGGTTGTTATGTAGAGAGCACTCTGCTTTGACATTTCATTGGCATTAAAGTGGATATAGCGACTGCGGTGGTAGGCAGAAATGGCGGCGCTTTCCAAACTCCGGTTGGGGCTGCTGACGGAGTCGGATTTGCAGACCCGTGCTCGAGGGATGTTTCACGGCCCACTGGCACCATCTCGTGGTAACTGGAGGCATCTATGGTTTCGGCCAGTAATGTTATCGATTTTCCTAGGAGTACTTTGTCGGTAAGGGAGAATTACTACAGATCGACTTTAAGTCTGTTTCTGTAATGCTTTTTAAAATTTGGACATTTTTGCTCACGTTACATGATGGTTCTTTCCGTTAAAAATATCTTATCGGGTACTTGATATCGCTCTGAATATTAAAGAGGTCACACCCTTTTCTAACCCTTATTGACTCCTAGAGTCGAGGACTGCTGGAGAGTAGGTACGTGCTTAAGTTTCAACACACGCCATGAAAGAGCTTCCTGACCTTGAGGGATGCCATTTGGATTCAACCCCACAATCTCTGTTCATCGTCTCCATACATGCGCCCTTCGCGGAAGAAATTGTGCTCCGGGATCTCTCGTCACCCTTTAAGGGAAGTCGGCGCGCGAAACATGAATCACGAATCGATCGGCGTTCATCGGGGGTGTTCTATTCGCTACTCCCGCTATTTGAGTCATTCTCAATCCATCGTTATTCGTACTGTCTACCCTTCGCGTTACATTCGCTGTACTTTGATCACTCGCTTGGATTCTTACTTTATCATTCATTAAGACTTGTTCGAGCCGAAGTGTCGTCTCTGTATTTAAAAGCGTGGCAAATTTTTATAGCTACCAACTTCACTCTAATGTTTAATTCTTTGAATAAGAGACGCACGCGAAAGACTTTGCGCTCGGCCTCAAGTTCAATAACCTGAACGAACAAAAACGCGGGTAGACTGACGACAATAGCATTTCAGAATGGCTTAACACTTCCGTTTCTCAAAAAGACGACGACCCCTGTCCCTTTAGATAGTAATGGCGTCTTGGATATTATATCACAATGTAAATATCTGGGAATACTTTCACAAATTCGACGTCCATTATATGTCACGATATACGAGATAATATTGGAAAATCAGAGGTGTTATAGAAAAATCCTCTATAAAATTTTGTACGTTCTCCATATGAACTTGGGAGCCATAATATTTCGTGATTCAAATTATTCAAATAAATTTCCTTTTTTTTTCAATTTATATGCGCCATGGTTGCCATGGAGAAAACTAATACATGCTCTATTTTTAAGTCTTACAGCCACGTGAAGTACGCGTTATACATAAATAAGCAAGCATTAACTATGGACGAACTAAGGAGGCCTTAAAATTTCAGATCTCACCTTTACCTATCTCATGTACGTACCACCGACTGACATGGGTTTAATGGCAGAAGTCAATAAATTACCCTTCGATATCTTCTCTATAGAAATACTTTGGCAATTTTGTCTATACCAATATTAAAGGGAAAAGAACAATAGACCAAAACTCAGCATAGTTCAATTGAATTTGAATAAATTTCAGGTGAATCTTCCTGTTTCTTTTTTTCTCGTCTATACGTTTAAGTCAACGAGAACCGGAAGTAGATTCTAATTCGCTTCAATAGTTATGGAATGGGGTCGTTCAAAGGCGATTGAACTTTTGAACTTGTGACCTCACTGTTTCGGCAAGCGATTCACTTTCAGATGGCTGGTTGACCTTTGCGGGTTAGTTTCCCTACCCAACAATGAATTATTCGAATATTTCGTTTTCAGCCACGAGTTACGCGCACATTTATTCTCTCCGACCCAGACCAATAAATTTGATTAGAAATCGTTGCCCGTTGCTAAGGTGCAAAATCGATAGTTGAAAGATTCAACAATAAAATTTATGCGCCTGTCAAACCATCATCCCCCCAAACACTTGTTCCCTTTAAGGACAGAAAACATATTTCAGATACTTCCAAAAGAAGTCACGACAGCAGCTATTTTGATTTTCACATAAAAGTCGGCTCCCTCATCACGTATGTCACACGTATGTTAAAAACATTCTATATCCTATCATGTCTTAGAACAATTATTTCAGGAAATAAAGTTACCTGAATTTCCAGCTATTTCCGTATTGGCATTGCCGTTCAATCCAGGACTTCGTGAACTGGAAGTTTTGCCCAGCGGCTCCATCCGGATTATCTCGCTGCTGCTCTCCCTCGTAGACGCAGGCTGCGGCATTTTACTTTGGTATCAACGCTCGTTGTGCTTCACACGAAAATAAATAAACTGAATAACAATAATACAACGGGACACGGGCGTTTCTTTAAATTTCAAATTCACCCGCGAACCGCTCAACGTAATTCCCATTGACAGCCGCACTAGTCGTCCAAGTCGTCGCACGTTTTTAAATTTATTCCTTGCAGAAAGAATATGTCACCCGGTATGTTCCTCTTGTTCAAAGGATTCAACGTCGCGTAAGTCTCTCTCCCATTTCGAATATCGTCGCTACGCTATGCTCTTATTTGATTTGCTCTCGCTCATTTATGTGCAATCGTACCACATACTCGCGACATATATATATTTTCATATATATATATATATATATACCTGTATATTTTTAAAATATATATTTATATATAGACAATATATATATATATACACATATACAAATGATGAGAAAAGTGCATCGATCGCAATGTGATATCTTGCTGGAAACTTCTTTAGCAAGAATGTATTCGATTACGACAAGAAGCTTTACAGAGTCTCGTGTCTTAATAAAATCCCTTCTTATTCCTCTTGGTATCCGTAGATTTAAAACTAGACTGGCCACAGCGGATTATCCACCTAACCCTGCTTCCTTTATATCGGCGAAAACTTGCTAGATTAGTACTTTCAAAAGCACGCGGCAGATTTGGTCCCAATTTTTTATATCAGTAAAAATGGCTATAGCCATCGCGCGGTAAAGTCTTTTGGTAGAAATTTACGACGCGTAGAGAAAGCTTGGAGTATAAAAAAGATGGCGACGCCCGAGTCGAGTAGTGCTTTTTTTTTCTTCAGTTCGCCGCACGTATGTAGGTTGCGAGTGCGATGTTACGTTAATTATATTACCATAGGGTTACCACTCGTGGTGGAATATCGCGACAATTAATTGCGTCTATGAACGACGTCGGATCAATCATTTTAGTGATATGTGATGTTTCCTCTTCTCCGGTTACGTTTTTATATATATATATATTTTTTTAAGAGATGACGAAGTCTTGTTCAATTAGTATTTCAGTCTATACACGTGGACTGTCGTGGACACGTGGAGTGTCGCATCCATTTTACTTGACGCATTGCCGATGGATGGATTTATTTTATGATTTATTAAATTTTTTGTATTCGATCAGGAATTTAAGCTTGGATTACTAACATTTGAACTACGCCGTGAGTCTATTTGCCATTGATGCGGATCATTGCGTCGTTTTCGGTCACCCGTTATACCTGGAATCAACGAAAGGGTATATTAAGTCATATAGAAATTAATTTAATGTCGTAATTAAAGGAGAGCTCTTGTTGGATAATTGAATGACTTGAATATATATATATATATATATATACATATAACGTGTAGTGGTTCAACGAAAACGAAAGGGTATATTAAGTCATATAGAAATTAATTTAATGTCGTAATTAAAGGAGAGCTCTTGTTGGATAATTGAATGACTTGAATATATATATATATATATATATATACATATAACGTGTAGTGGTTCAACGAAAAATATTCAGGTATATAGAGCCTCTGGTTTTTGTTCATGTCAATTTTCTCGATTAAAAATGGAAGGAAAAATACGAATTCTAAGGCATACTGTAACAATAGAATACTTCGGATGAGATACCGATATAAGTTTTTTTTTAAGGAATTTTATCTCTTGATTGCTTCGTTATGTGATCTTGATAAAAAAATATACATAGTTTTACATAAAGGTGAGTATTATATAAGAGTATAGTATTATATAAGTTTTAAATATTGGCAGCGTGATACAAAGGTCGTTTACTTCGTATTTATATGAATTTTACGTATAACATGCTTAAGAGTAAATGAAAAAAAAAAGTGTTAAATTATACTGGAAAACGAGGTAAAATAAAAGTGTGCTATTTTCGGAATTTTTAAAACGAGTCTGGCGAAGCAACGCGGAGACTAATTGAATCAGCAGAATGAAGTAAAAACGAAGTGAAAATGGTCAGCTCATTAGGCGCGAATGTCTCAATGCAAGCCAAACCTCATTCGTTACCGAAAACTTTATTGCGGAAACTCGATGGAAATAACGTTTCGATCTAAAAGAAAGAAACGAGGTTATATTTTCCTATGTATGCGAACTTGTACGAAAAATTTGCTCTCTCTCCAATCACTGTAGCTCAAATCAAATAGTATACATGTAATATCGAATTTCAAAAATTATTTTAGACTAGAAAACTTTTTACATCCCATTAACGTCAGACCTCGAGCTAATTGCGCGTAAAAGCATGACTTAAGGTTGAAGGTCGTTGCCCATCCACGTAAAAGCCTTTGGATATCAAGTGTGGGAGAAACGCTTTTAAAAAATCATCCCCCACCCCCCCTCCCAATATAAAAAAATGCCCATTTTTAATACTTAGTACAACCGAAATTTTTTTTAGCAAAGATCAGTTCAGAGCATTAACAATGATATCGAAAGAAAAGTCTAAGGAAGAAAATAAAGAAAAATATACAAAAGTGTCTTTGCATCTGTTCTCGGTCCATGTACATGGGTCTGGTAGGCTTTATTCGCCAGAGAAATCATCCCCTTTAATTTAGAGTGCACCCCCTCTGTCTCGGTAATATTATTCCCTGGGGTCTCAAAGGCAGGGACAGGGGGCCGTGGATACGAATCGATCGTCGAAAACGTATAGGGATGTTGGTCCAACTATTTTCGATCTAATAGTACCAGCGTTCACCCTATATATAATTAGCTAATCGCGTATTGGGAGTAAAGAACCTAACTAACCCAGCTTAGATCACACGTGCCTGTGGAAGCCAATAGAAAAAGACAAAGCCCTATGGCTGTTTGTAAAGGATACACTATCGGGCGTGTAGTGCCATCGACTAAAACTAAAGGAAGAAGAAAAATACGAAACTCCGGCGTATCGCGTGTGCTGCGTTCTACGCATATTCTTCCCTATTTATATCGGGAGTAAATTTATAATTGGGATTTATCGTGTCTCGCGGGATGAGAGACTGTGCCATGGACCCTGCTACCCAGACGCATATATCATTCGCTGACACCCACGAGAAGATACGCATCAGGCATCACCAATAATATCGCCAATGGCCGATTGCCCAAGATTAACCATAGTTCCAGATATTATTTATCGGTCGTCCTACTCTGAATCGCGTGAAAATTACGACGGGGACGACATCGCCGAAGATCTTTCATGTGGGTATCTCATCGGTAACAGATAATTTTAATTATCTTCAATCTACTATCTTCACCTTTACTCCCACCCAATAGACTTAGAAATATATTTTACTTGGATAATAAATGTCTCTTGTAATACTACGTAGTACTACGTAATAATACGTAGCAGGTACCTGGAAAGTACATAAAAATTGACAGTTATATATGGGCAATGTTAAAATTCCAAAAAATATTCAAAGACTTATTTGTTAAGATATACCTGATGCATATGATTATATTCCTCAGTAAGAAATTGTATCATTTTCTATATGTTCCAATACACATTGTCTATTCTAGGTAGACTCTGCTTATAACTAGATTCACGCGGACATATGCTTTTCCCTAATGTTGAATTATACATTTTTTCCCTGACTTGCTTCTCCATTTCTTCCGATGAATTAAACATCCTTGCGTAAGGATACCGACGATATGATTTGTACAGATGAGATGGAATAAGCTCGAGTTTCTTTGATCCGGTAAAACTGTCTAGTAATATTACAGTGGATATGTTACCTATGTAGTTAGACAAAGGTAAAGATTATTTGATATCGTATAAGATCAATTGTAAATAAATTATCCCATTTTCCTGATTTAGATATATTATTTTTTTTTTTATGTAGAATTACCTATTTTCAGATTCACATTGCATTTTCTTGCAAACTAGGTAATATGGGAATTGCAGAAATTTATTTCAATTTTGGTTTTTATCTGCACGAAGCTGAATGCTTTTCAAGACCTCGTCATTGTCTGTAACGTAATTACACACGCGGTTGCTGGAGACTGCATTTAACAGAATCTCTCACGCAATCTTCATGTGATTTTGCGCTCTTGCTACGCCAATAATTACCGACGATTTTCGCGACGCGGAAACGATCGCACGCTCGTCTGTAATTGCGAACTGGAGGCTTTTGACTGAGACTTCGTGAATTTCCGTTCAGTGCAGGATGTACTCTTGGAAAATAAATAGAGAAAAGTTAGGAAATATCAATTAATTAAAAATGTTACTGTCAACTTTACAGTGAAAATTGTGTATATTATTTTTATAGGAATTACGTGTGGCGTAAAATGATTAGTATGACTAACGATACCTTAGGTCGAGATAGAAAATTATTATTATTATTATAATATATATACATAATTGTTCTGTCATTAAACAATCATCTATTAGCACTTTACTAACAGATCGATATGTCAATTCTCATTACGATTGATTGGACAGTACAAATATCAATTTAAAAAATCCACCCTCAATTGTACCCAGTCAAATACTAACTATAAAAGTCCGCAATTTCGTACTCTATAAAACTGACACTGTACTGTAAAAATAAATTTCAGAGTTGATTGTATAAATAAAATAAAAATCATTTAAAAAATAAATTATCATTACAAAGTAATAAAAAGAACGAACATGATATTGAAACAAAGTATAATTTTACCTACCAGCATGGCGATGGAGATAATATAATATGGTTTAGAACAGTCAGCCAGTGGGGATGTCAGAATATTTATAAATTTAATTAACTATTTATAATTTATCATTAACGTATCGAAGGCATATCCATAGTCACTCGAGTAGCACTACAAGCACGTTTAGAATTTTTTTTTCGATTTACGTCTAGCTTATTGATCTACGTTCAACGTTCGTTTTTCACCAGCGCTCAATACTCGAGGTATTCGCTTCTACGAGGATCTAAGAAATGAGAATGGATGAAAATGCCAGAAAAGAATTGTCACGTAGTGCTGACGAGGAACGACGTAAACGGTCGGGCGGTGAGAGTGGAACTGAGTTTGAGAATTGAACGTGGTGAATTTCTGGGTACAGGGAGGCGCGTCGGTCAAAGGCAGCCACAGGTTGCGCTCGCCCCGTTCACGCAGGCAGGGGATGAGAATTGGCGGGGCTGAAGATAGGGGTTGAAGACGTGGAGCGAAGAGTGAATTAAAAACCTTCAAGGATCTGGAGTCGAAACGAAAGACAAGACTCTTCAGCAGTCGACATTCGTTACTTCGTCTACTTGCTATTTCCAACACCTTATGGCACGGTTTGACTCTTCAACAATTACCACTTCGCATCGGAGACAAGGAATATGAGGATAATAATAATTAAAAATTTTGTATGTAATTTTATTTTTCGAAACTTTCTAAGGAAATTTTATCGGAATTTTTTATTTCATACAGACTGATTTTCTCATAGCATTTTTGACTCCCTAGGCTTATGGTAATTGATTTATGCTAGATCCGCTAGATGGGGAGTAGGGTGAGAGTGGAAAAAATTTTGGGGTTGGTCCTAGTTCACCCTGCGATAAAGTAGTTGGTTCGGTCGATATTGTACGGCTAAAGAACCGTAATATTTGGGGCTTTTATTTTTTCCATTTCGAGACACAAGCAAGTGTCGACATTGCTATACTCAGAATGATATTATTAGAGCATCCTTTGATCGGCCGACCAAGGAATTATTTTATTAACAAATTTTCGATATATATATATATATATAATATTTCGATTATAACGATAATTGCAATCTATCCCCCGCAAGTTTCGCAAGCACAACAAATACGTTAGGTCTTTGGTCTACAGATTAAAAGATTCAAGAGTTTCATTAATCGAGATCGGCATAGCCCCACTTCATGATTTGTATGATATTGTACGGATCGATAACTTATCTAATAAAGTGATAAGAAGAATCATCATTCACCAAGAAAGTAACTTCTTCACATCTTCATCGTCAGTCGTGCCATTATATTAAATTCCACGAGAAAAACTCTCACCATGATGAATGTAAGTACGGACATGGGCACAATAAAAAATTAGAAAAACATATAAATCAATACCAAAACAATGTATAGTTAATGCAATCCGTATGCTTAATTCTAAAAGACTAAAAGTCCAATCAGTCCCAGCTCTCCTTGTGTCATATTTTCAATGCGTTTATCTACTATTCGTACAAACAGTCAAAATCGTTACATTGATTTTTTCCCAAAAATAAATATTTTAATTTTAAATCTCATTCAACGTGTTGTGGCATAATTAATATTAATTTTCATTCCAAAATTTATTTATGTAACACAATCGTAATAAAGCTTTCAGTATTATAGTATCGACACAACGTATATGTATAGTTCTATGCAAATAAGCACAGGAAATATATTAGATAAAGTTTCTATAGGTCTCTGCACGCTAATATGCGTTGCACTTTGTCGAACATGATACAAAACGTCCATAGCTAGATATGGATTCTAAACTGATATTATTTACTAGCCAAAAACTGTACATATATTTAGTCTCCCGTTGCAAATAATATAGTAAGTAATGAAAAAAAAGGTAGAATCAGTATCAATTTTTCTTTTTTGTCAAAAGACATAAATTTAATTTCCAATTTAACATTTCATTTCCGATTTAATTGATCGCCTGATTATTAGTTACAAAAATATATATATATTTCGCTTGCAGATGGCATTTCACACTGGTCTCAGTGAGACCATACTGTTCAAAGGTTGGGTGACATCAGATTGGACGGGAATAATTGGTTCGATGGTGGGGATTGCTTTGATGGCAGCTATTTACGAAGGCTTAAAAAATTACAGGTAACAAATGGCAACTATGCCATTGATTCCAGAATCATGTAATAAATAAAAATAATTGCTATCGACAATTCCAGGGAACACCTATACGCCAATTCAGTGTGTTTGAGAAAAGCTAAGATACCAGCTAGGTAAACTATTGCAGTATATTATAATCGTTTTTATAGTGTAATATAATATTGTGTAGGGTAGAAAAAAAATTATTACCTTAATTAACATATTTTATTGAAATTTATTCCTGGTACGTTTTAGTTCGGCCTTATGCTCCAGCGTTCATATTTTGCAAACACTTCTCCACATGATTCAATTGGTCATCAGTTATTTCCTTATGCTCATCTTCATGACTTACAACGTATGGCTATGCATTGCCCTGATCGCTGGTACTGGATGTGGATACTTTTTGTTTGGCTGGAGCAAATCTAACAACGAGATGAACGAATGCTGTCATTAAGTACAGATGGAAATCATTGTCAAAAAATGCAAATTTGACAAAGGACTGCTTTACACGGAAACGACCCAGGCCAAATGATATTTCTACGAATCTTTAGCGACAAAATTTCCTTTTATCATTTTATTTAGTAATTCACGTACTGTCTTGTCGATTATGCTACGGGGACGTGAGGGGTTAACTAGCCAAAAGAAACACTTAATGACGAAGATCTGAAACACGTCAACTCGACACGTTTCTCATCTGCACGATAGTTAGACCACGTGCGTGAATTACCGACCTTAATGATTTTGAATAAATGATTTTTTCGGCATCTAAAAAAATTTTTTATATATTTTTTTTATTATGATCCCTATTCCTATTATGAAAGAATAGTCAAGTAGATACACACAAAGTAAAAATATCACATTTTTACTAATAGTATCTGATATTTAAATATGATTGAGATATTAATACCCGAACAAATTTATCTAACTTTCTAATCATAGATAGCATAATGCACACAAAAAAGTCATTTGGCGTATTTTTTCATAAGATTTCGCATTTGGTTATTTAATTGCATACGTAAAAAAAGATGCCAGCAGGGTTCTTCAAATTTATAATTAAAATTAATTAAAAATTCATTGCGCAATCTGTAACTACTTTGTACATTAAAAGTGGAAGATCAAGAACTTATTACGAATATAGGTAATTATGTCGTGTCAATGGGTATCACTTATCACCAGGTGGTGTAATTAGAGATAGATCGTGGTTTTATCGATCGATATGAAAATATGATAAGGATATCTTATCGTGTAAGTTTTATACACTCTGATTATTATTATTATTGCGATAGAAACATATAAAATCGAGCTACAGTTTCTAGCTGGTCATTTATTATCAAGAATCAAAAGTGTCACTGGTCTGCTTGACTGCTTGATTACTCGGCTTGATCAAGATGTCCGAATTCAGAAGCAACCAGGCTATTTGCTGCAATAACACAGAATGTCCGTCTAAGAAGAGTATGAGCCAAGTAGTTTTTGGCTGGAATAAATTCAACACTACTACGTGGTCCATCTTGATCGTTTCGTTTATCATCTGGAGTGTAGCATACTTTGTATCGTACCATCCGGACTCTTCATCGGATGATCCGCATGCGGGACATGTGCAGTGATACGTGTAAATACCACAGAGCCAAATATGAATCTTTGTTCAGATTTATTTTGGATGCTGATGACGACCTGGAATCTTAAAATGGACCACGAATTGAAATAATATAAAAGTCCGATGCAAAAGCCAATAGAAACACTTGAAACACGATCAACATCCATCAACGCTGGAGCATCAACTTATATAAGTTGTAAAATATAATTGAAAAATTGTATGTAGATTAATAAATAAAAGTCTTAGTATCAAAATATAAAAATGTCTGGGTAACTTTTAATTGTCTTAAAAAAAAATACCAACTTGATAAATGAAAAAATAACGTACAAAAAAAAATACAATTCAAATCGATTAACCGAATTCGTCACGTAAATTTTTCATTTAAAATGCACCTCTGGTGCATTCTCGTCGCAGCACTTTTATCTATATGCTTTTAGGCCAGCTCGATATTGCAAGAACATTTTGCTCAGGTGTCACGTCGCCTCGGTAGAAATAGAAAATATATAGCGGGCGCATTCGGGTATCATTTGACCATTTCTCCATATCCCAATGGATACCTTAGAAATTCGTGGCATGTTTCCCGTTGAGCCGAGACCACTTCGTTTTCGCCAATCCGAACTTCTCCTGTACTACTGGCCGTGTGCTTGTTCCTGTCTGTATCCACTCGAAGGAATTGGGGATGGTCAGGGAAATGCCTATCCGGCTTCTATTTTCTCCTGTGCTCCGGAGTAACAATTCGTCCTCGTACAACGTGTTCAGACGGAAGCTATTTATACCAGCCTAGATGGTCGTAATTCGAGTTCTTGACGTTGGTGACATTAGCGGAGGGTAGTAAACGTCAAGTTGGTTTCCTGCCTGACGTTTACTGTCCCAAGAGAATTTTAAGATCGTGTCCAACGGCTAGAATTGACGATCTAGAAATTCAGGTGGCGCTACCAGAGACCCGGAAAGTAGGACAATTCCGACTTATGTTAGAAGAAGAAATATTTGACACCGATGCGAAAAGCCTGCACTTGTAGCTCGCATTGACTTCTTTTCCTCCCATTCGACTGTGGACTAGATAATGCGCGGGATATTCAAATCCTATATAAATGACGTGTCTTCATTTGCACGACGAACACAGAGAATCGAAATGACACTTTTTAATCGTGTACTAGATCCCACGCTCTCTCTTGACTGACTAGGTGACATCCTGAACTTTTCCATATCCCTTGGTCCATCCATCGAGCCACCCTTTGTGCATTAAGCCTTTTGAACTCGGTAATCCATGTAGATTGCAGCTCAACGGCTCGTATCTTTTTTCACTTCCTGTACAACCGGCCTGAATTCAACATTCGTATAATGCTGCTTCTTTTCTTTATACATAACGCCATATAACCCAGTTTTCGTACAGTACTTATACGTGGTATATATATAGTTGTAACTGTTGAGATCGAGAATATTCAATAATTACTGTATAATACGAAATAATTGGTTACCATAGTAACATTGAACCGTGACTAAGTGCGTCAATTTAGAAACAAAGCAATGCCTTTTTCACAAATATAAAAAAAAGGATTTTTCGTTATTTTAGAAATTATGTGTGCAGACGTAGCGAACGCGTACGTGTGCAACTGGTCGATAACAGCGTCGGCTGCTGTAACCTGTATCCCCTTTTACGCATCCCCGACCAGCCAACCATCTTGACTAAATCTCTCTTTCTCTCGCTCTCGTGCTGGTCGGATAAGTTCTGAGCCGCAAACCAACCCTTAATAATACGTTAGACAAGCGTAACTAGTTGCTAAACTAGGGGTGGCTTCGTTATCGGAACTCTAACTAAGGTGTAATGAGCTGTTTAGGCTATGGGACGGGGTACCAGTTGCACTAGGTACGATATTGACCAGATGCGACACTCGCGACGTTCCTGACTCTTTACAGATGCGAGGGAAATTTCAAATGCTTGTTTTTTTTTTCAAGAATCTTCTTTTAATGTCTCCATAGTGATGAATGCTAATTACCTGTACTGTCTGGTAAATTGGATAGAAGCTAAACTCGACTGTTGGAAGAAGCACTTTTGGATCTTTGCCAAGCTGTGCCAGACCGTGTTTTATTATACTACTTGTTACTCGGCAGACGCATGGTGGATACATTGCTGCTGATATTAACCTCTCGTGAAAGAGTCACCAGTAGCTAAATTTTATATGACATTGATTTTGGTTAATAACGTTTAATAACAATTTTAATTATTCACATAATCGTATGGTTTATAATATATTTTTGGATAAATTAACCTTTCATAAATTGGACATTGACTAAAATATTTTTTTAACAGCTCCTTGGATCCTCGACCTGCAGTTGTAACAGTCGGTATAATATCCATTGTACTGATAAGTATAAAAATTTTAAAATAATGTATTAGACAATTAATGATGACTATATTAATCAAATATAATATATCAAATAATTAATGATGACAAGTGGTGTGTATTTTCATGTAATTCTATCTTATAAATTTATACAGCGATATGCTTTACTGGTAAGTCAAAGGAATTGCGTAATTTTGTAAGATCCGCTAGATGGCAGGATCAATGCTAAAACTACCCTCTAACATATGTGGTAAGAAACCCTACTATTCGGACAACCCCAACGACACATGCAGTACTGGGTTATAAGATGACCTCGTTTTTAAGTAAATTACTCGTAAAATATGCCGCGATATCGATTCTTCAATTAGGTTTTGCATGTCGGCATCACATCGTAGACTAAGTTAGCACCCTGAACACCTTCGCGACATAGTCAGGGATACGTATAACCTTAAAACTTTCTCGCTTTCTGAACAATGGCGATAAACAGTGGCGGTACGTGAAATAATTGAAACCCATTGTTTAAATTCGAACATAAAAGAAAATTGACGCATAAGAATAGAGCCGAATGAAAGTTTAAAGGAAAAGTGTGTAAAAAAGGAATAATGATAAGGAAGTCATGAAAATTCAAAATAAAATTTATTCCCATGGGCACGTGGTCTATTATGAACTGTATAATGACAGTAAATTCACAGAGGTAGGAAATACTCGTGCTTTGCATAGCAAATTAATTTAAATGAGACTCGAATGCCGTAAGGGTAGTTTCCTGCGTGGGTGGAGCTAAGAATAAATTAAAAATAAAACTTACATTGATTAACGGGATTTCGGTGTGCGTAGGACCTTTTCACGGAGCAATAGTACACAGTCGTTCGGCAAAATTTCAATAGCTACAGATGTCATAGGAAATATTTATCTATACCCTATATATTCTATTGAACGAATATAACGTATAGCGTATTATGGACCTTTCGTATTAAATGACTAAAAAAGCTCACAGCTACAGTACTATAAACTTCTACACACGCAAGTCACCTTTTAGTCGAACCGTCCCACCTGGGGTCAATCTGGTTATACGGTAAGTTTCCAGAATACCAATGCCAGTTGAGTCCAAAAGAATTGTTCAGGATGCCAAATTGCGAAGTTTGTCCTTGGCCGCTGGTTGGACGTTGCTTAATATTACAATACATATCAAAGAAGCAATGTCGGACACGCGATGCAATATGTATGTCCACCGCAAGCAAATCGCTTGCAGCTTGTTCCATTATTTGCTTTTAGTACTCTAGTAAGCATAGAGTACATTGAATTAATTATTAGAGTCATATGTAACTAGTGAACATTTACTAAAAAATAATACGTGTTGATTTTCACAAAAACTTTCATCCTTCAATTTTGTATCTTCAGTTATTATACGTATGGCGTACGAATACACAGGACTACAGTTCAATGGTACCAGATGCGTGGTAAAAAAAAGAGACTGATTTCCGTCACTATCGAAGCAAAGCTTGTACTTCGTGCGAAGTCAGATAACGTCACTTCCTTTCGAGCTGAGCAGAGTCTAACCCATTTATAATAGAAAGAAGCTAGGTCGAGCTTCTATCGGCTGTCCATCTGGTTGGCGTGTGACCTTTTGCATCTGCCTCTTGGTGCCCATTTACAAATAACGAAGTAACTAGTCGAGCGTTCATTCGCCCATCGCGAACCCATTCTGTCAGTCAGGTCTTCGATCCTCTTTACAAGACATGGCTAATAGCTGCGATAAGAATTTTGGGTATATTATGTAAAAAATAAAAAAAATTTTTTTAATCCTTTTCTAAAACTCTATATTAGATTTAGATAATCATCAAGTCGTTTCGTGTTATGGTTTGAGTTTTGGGTCCTATGCTTATATGTCAGAGTACGATTGCCTTTTTTGATAAGCGTTCGGATTACGTACGAGATTAAGTAATTTTTTCGCATTAGATCATATCCGTAATTTGTGACAACCAAAGGCATTAAAAGGTGACCACATTCATTTGAGAAACGTAATGGACGAATCGTTTCGACCGCAGTGACTGAGTAGCAGAACGATCTATAGTTTAGAAATGCCTTGACCTCTTGGGGTTTGACGGTGTGACGTAATCGGTATCACGTCCTCGGCCGCTCAACAACGTCACCAAAAGCCATTAACGGCAGTTTCAGTTGTTCTAGGTGGACGACGTCGCTACCTGAACGTCGTAACGATAGCACAGTGAAAACTGCCTGAATGGTAGGACGCACGCATTGCGTGTCGAATATTTTGAATCGATAACGGAGCAAACTTGGGGTACTGAATAAGTGAGGGATTCTTTTATATTTCTTTCATTGATTTTTATTTTCACCTTAAATCCATTGAAGATCTATCGATCGAAATTAGAAACAGAATTTTTAATCGGCGATCGGTCGGTATTAATGAGATCTAAAATAGCATTACGTAAGATTAAAAATTATTAATTGATATTTTAGCTGTCAATCGTTTGTCATTCTTAGAGACGAATTTACATAGGGTTCAAAGAGTACACACGTGTTTTCGGTATCTACGTTTTTTAAGGATTGCAACTTGTCATTAAATTTGATTGCCATCAATTTTGCATTCCTGTCGAGGATCGATCGCCAGAAGTTATTATTGCGATGTGATTATTACACAGGGGAGCGTAGTTTCTGATTTATTAGGGGAAGATTGAGCTACGAACTAAATCTGTATTAATGCAGAGTTCCGAAATAACCCAGTTTGCCCGAACCTCCAATTTGTCTTCGATCAAGATAAACTGGCTTCGCCATGTCGGCTCTTCTGCGGCCACGCGTTGACTGTGTATAAATAGCTACAGCCTGTGGATCTTTAGTCGTTATACGATAAATCGAATAGCACTACGGAAAAACAAAATTTTCTATAAATAATATCGTGATTAATCAATTGCAAATAAAAAACCTTGTACCAAACCCGTAGTGAGTATCAAAGGAAAATAAAAAAATTGGTAGATACATAATCCAATGAAAATATTTCATCGACCTTAGCACGAGAGTGTATCTTTTTTTTTTATATAAAAAAAGTCCTGTACACTGTGATTCTTAGATAATAAGAATCTTCGAGTCTTACGTGTAATATGTTAGAATACAAATTTCATAAGTAGAATCGTCAGTCCAAGCGATGTTGATAAAAACAGTGTGCTGGCGTCGCCTGAAATTGAAAAAAAGGGCAATAATTAGCTACGCGATCAAGCATAAAACGAATAAATGTTAATGAAAAGTGTATCAAAAAAAAAAAAATTAAGACCTTTAGGAGGTCAGTGGAATAATGAGCGTCGTGCGCAATTACGATTACAGTAGATTCTCGGTAACTCTGTGTCTCGTTAACTGCTCACTTGATTTCCCCTTAAATCGACGCTAGTGCTTTTCCCCCACTCTCCTACCAATATGCGCGTGGCGGATGCGCAGTATTTTTAACCAACGTCATTT
Organism: Cephus cinctus; assembly: GCF_000341935.2. NCBI lineage: Eukaryota > Metazoa > Arthropoda > Insecta > Hymenoptera > Cephidae > Cephus > Cephus cinctus. The sequence goes on from NW_014332865.1 coordinate 1,017,684, forward strand.
AGTAATAACTAAGTATAGATTTCCTTCCAGCTTTAAAGATTCGTATCCATTGATCGAGTTGGATCATTGTGCGTGACTACTTTGGCACAGCAAGGAGACCGAATAAATCATGTTACTCTAAAAACGACAGTCCCGAAAATAAAGGGTTACTAAGAGTCTACTGTATTAAGAAAAATATCGACAGTCGATGAATTAATGTTATTTAACTGAAGTAAACACAGACAGCTATTCGATCGACCTCGAAGTTCGATAACGAGCGATCGACACGGTCCGGTAATGGACCCTTGCAAAACACGCAGAGCTTTCAATCCCCGTAACCCAGCTGCGGCCACCTTCTCTTCCCTTATCGATAACGACCATCATAGGAATTGCATTTTAGACAGAAATTGCACGCGGACTGTAGAACGGCAATTTCAGATTGCAAGACTCGTTACGGCTTTGCGCAATTTTACACTGTTTGACTGAAAGGTCAGAATGGCGCTTGATTTCACTTTACTCGACACGAAGGTTAATGTCGTGAAAAATTTCATCGCTTCAGGACTTCCGTTTTTTGTTTAAAGGTCCTTCATTCTTTCAGATACGATTCGCAGATGCCCTTACTGTATATACACGTTGTTTTATCCAGTTGCCTATAAGACCAACCGCATCTGCAAACTCCCTTCAGGCAGGCTACTCCATCCAGACCAGAATCCACGTAACATTCACCAGCAGATGTGCAGCTATCTCCTAATACTGTAATAAAAATGGACATTCGGCTGACGTTAATAAATTACATTGTAGCTGTAGATATCATGTTAAGTTTTTTTCTTACATGCTTTTGAGAGGCACGCTCCATATCTGTTGTGATAATCAGTGTCGCAGGTGCACGTTCCGGTTATCGTCTCGTTATCAGATTCCGAGTCTTGGACTATCCTACAGACAGTATTATCCATTGACGTGGAACATTGAATGTCATACTGACATTCCTCCTCGTAATTCGAAACTGCAAGCAAATTATACGGCTAAGCAATATTCACAAAAAATGATTAACGCCACTGTAACTAACGATAATATCATTAAATAAACTCATTTTAATTAATAATTATTAAGATTATACAATTATATTCATTATCTTACCGACAATACAGGTATCCATGCTGTACATGACGTAGCCGTCGTTACAGGTGCACAGGTTGGAGGAACATACCGAATTTTTAGCATTGCAATCGGCATCGGTAGAGCAAGTAGCGTTTATACCTGGAGATCATAAAGTAACGTCTCGTATTAGATAATAACAGCAGGTACTCTGAATTGGAGATAAATAATTACCTCCAACACATTGACCCTGCACTTCGTAATGATATTCGGCACAAGCACACGCTGCATCCAAACAAACGGAATTGGCAATTGCGCAGTCACTGTCGGATTCGCATGCTCCCCCGAGTTCTGTGAGGAATTAAGATTTTGTTTTAAAAAATAAAAAAAATTATTAACATATATTTATCCTATTTAAAACGTACCAGCCACGTCGTCGATGCAGGCTGTGCCATTCGCACTGAGATGGGTACCATTAGGACACGAGCATATACTATCCCTGCAATATATATCCACGTGGAATCCTTCGATATAGCAATCCTTATCATTCTGGCAACTTTCGCCAATCCCTTTGTTCAGCCAGCAGAAGGCATCGTCTTGTTCCAAGTGAGAATCCTCGTCGCAGAGGCATTTTTTATTTTGACATACTGCATTTGGTCCGAATATATAGCATTGCTCGTTGTAGACACAAGACCACCTGTACTTCTTGGTTGCTGAATGAGAAAGAATAAAATAAGGATATCGTATATCGAATAAATAAGTTTCATCCTTATTCACTTACTCTTTCGACAAAATTTATTGTCCGTTGAAAAAACACTGGTGCTGATACAACTCCAGGTTCCGTTTCTGCACAAGGAGTTTCCGATGGACGTGGTGTCATCGTTGGTACAAGACTCTCCCAGTTCTAGAAAAACAGAAGAATTATGGTTAAAACGGGCCAATGCTATTATTTTTCAATAATTTTATGGATCACTCACCTGGAACGCAACTTGTTAAATCCGTTGATGCGAAATGGGCGCGTTTACATATGCAAGTTCCAGAGATACCGCAACGTGAGTTATCAATAGTTGCACAATCTGCATCCTGGGTGCATTCTACTCCTACATATATACCTGAGAATCAGAATTCTATTATTAGATTGTGCACATAGTTTTTATCATCACAGGGGAAATACTTGAATTATTTGACTTACCTGGGACACAGCTTCCGTTATTCTCTACAAATTTTATATCACATTGGCAGACGGAATCGGATGAACAAACTGAATTTTCTACAACAGCCGTACAATTCGCATCTTCCGTGCAATCGGAGCCTAGACCTGTTTTGAAAATAAGTTTATTTTATTGGTCATCGTAATTTATGTATATTAAAAAAATTTCCTTTTATCTTCATCATTCTTTATCACTAACTAATTTAAACTTGAGTACGGATCTGATAAAATATAGATAAATTAAACATCAATTGCAATAATAGATTTATGATTTCAGTAATGTTACTTTCTAACATAATTTTGCATTAGGAATTAGTTATTTTTTTAACAATACATTTTTTAGATACTATATAGTTATACCTGTGACAGCGTCGTCGCGCGCTGTAATTAATTTGTATTCAGTATTCCTTCGACGTCGTGTTGATGTTGCAACTGCGTTAGTCGAAGCACAAACGTTACTCGAATTACAGTAGGCGTTTTCGAACAAGCAATCGTTATCGATCATACAATCATCTCCGACAGCTGTAAAAGTATATCAATTTTCGGTAATATGTAACTGTAAATGTTTTAACTTTATAAAAATATCATAATTATTACCGTATCCTCCTCTTCTACAGGTACGATATTCTCGTTGATAAAAGCCATCGCTACACTGACAAGTACCATTGACACAAGAAGTAGCTTCTATGTCGGCATTAACATAGCAATTAACGTCTGAATCACATTCCTCAAAAAGGCCTAAAGAACAATATAAGTTTTGTATTAAAAAACGTAATTTTTCAAGAGCAGCTGAATTTCTACAAAGGGATCTAAACCCTATCGGAATAATTTCACGTTATACTTTACATTGGTGTTGTCAAATTACCCCGCTACGATAAACCAGTACTTTACGCTAGGGGTAATTTCGCATCGGACAAGGTTTTAAACTACCCATCCTTATGGTGTTTAAACTTTCAAACAATTTATCTCATTAACCACAATTTTAACTGGGTCTCCTAGTTAGAAACTTAAATTGAACTCACCAGAAGTAACATAACATCGCCCATGAATATAATGATAGCCATCGCCACAGACGCATATATTATCAGTGCAACTTGCACCGGTCAATAGATAATTAGTGCATTGTAAAGTTTCCTCGCATTCGTCACCGTATGAAGTTGCAACTGTTGAAAAAAAATAATAATAAAATTTCATGACAGGCAGTGAGTTTTGTATTTTTAATAATATCGTGTTAAAAAAAATTACTTTTAAGGCAGGCCGTCATGGCCACATTAAAGATGTAACCACCATTGCAACTGCAGCGATCGTTTACGCAGCTGCTATTAGTCGCGCTGCAGTCACTGTCGGATTTGCATTCCCAGTTTGATTCCCTGAGAGCAATTTCTGAAAAAACTTCCGCATCCTGTTCGGCGATGCTCTTGGTCGATGCTAATGTAAAAAAATGTTACGAAATTGATAAGCAGAGAAAAAGTTGAATGATCCATGTCGACATTTCTAACATCTTAGTCGTTAATGATTTATTGTAACACGTGTTAAATATTTATCGATCATGAAAAATGGACATAAGTAGACCCAGGTGTCTTATCACATCAGCGTCCTGGATACAATTTTCTTAGCCGTCAAGAACATTAATGATTCTTATCAGACGTTCGATAAGCCAGAGAAGTATGCTTATCGCTATTACATTCTGAATATCATCCGGCACTCGTATTTTCTTAGGCAGGCTATCGTGACTCGTATTAACATTATTAATCGTGACAGTTCCACGTTGAAATTTGATAATGAACTTTTCTAGATTGCAATTTACTTTTTTCATACTTTCTCACGAGAAACATGGCAATTTTTATGGAGAACGTTAACTATGTTGCTATGTTCTTGGACAATGATTCGTTTTCGTGTAAGAGGCGAAATTACACACGTAGACGACCTTCTATACTCTTGCCCTTTTACATTTACTCGAGTCTACTGTTATCGACCGAAAGCTGCCACCCGCAATTACCGACCGAGTACTCGGTTCTAAGGTTCTTCAAGCATTACTATACAGTATCAGATGTACGAAGAAAGTGTGATGGACGTTAAATCAAGAACATAGAGAACCTTTAAAAGAACAGAGATTTATGATTTGACATGAAAATATATTTTATGGATTTCGACAAACGCCAAGGAGTTGGCACGGCGATTGCGTCAGAATGGTAAGATTGAGTGACAAAGAATAGCTGGACGTAGTCGTGTAGAAGCAATCTAGTCACGAAGAGATTTCTCGCACGAAACAGACAGTTTGCGTGTCCCATAAGAAAACTAGTACAAACTGACGAATATCATTCGAATGGATATAGGATAAATTTATGAATGTGAAGGATGATTTATCGTAAGAAGAGTGCCGGTCGTTTTGTATATTCAGAATGGAAAGTAACCTAAAAGTCATGACGGCCGTTACGTGTCGTTCGAATTTGTCTTCGTTTATTTCGACTATCGTTACTTTTTTCGTAATATTCTCACAGTCGTTTTACCAGTATACAAAATTTACATGTCTTACCCTGTACTAGCGAGACGCTAAAGAAAATCACTAGACACACCAGGTAATTACTGAGGTGCAGCATCTTGCGAGTCTTTCCTATCAACTGTTCTCCGCTTGAATTAAGACTGAGAACAATTACCGAGCCGACGGACAAATCTTCGACACCTGCAACGCTATCGGATTATATATCTATAACGATTGATACGAATAACTTTGACACTTCCATTTAACGTTTTTCTAATCTTATCCAAGACAGACTCTTTCAGCTGTCTACTGAGCTATTGTCATTACTTATCGAATGACTTGAATCCTCCGATAGAAGTGTTAGAAAAAAAGGTCATCGGTCATTGTGTAATGGAGAAAAGAAAAAGAATGATCTTTCCAGACATTTCTATGACTTATGAGGGACTAACTGGGGTTTTAATTAATGCATTCAGTTCTTACGTCACTTCCGCTTGAAGATTGTTTTATTGTCGAGGTCAAGGACATTTTACACGTGATCTAATCAGTGAAAGTTCTCCTAAAGGTTAACAACCCCTATACCGAAAATAACCCTTGTACGTTCGAAGGAACGACCGATAATGTCACGGACAACGCGAATCGAGTCTCGGTTCAACGACGGATCCTTATGAATCGTGAAATTATGTGCATAATTTAGATTGTGAGAAGCCGGACGTAATTATAATTTTTATTTCATTACTTTTTTGCTCGTAAAAATGGGAAGGTTAATAAATAGTAATAATAAATAAATTTACTGCTAACCGAGTATGATGTTTACTATAATTGTCTAGAGAATGTCATTGTGTGCATTACTGATACTTACAGTGCAATCGCGTATAAATTGGAGTACCTACTATTCAATTGGTTACAATAACGATTGTATACAATGATATGCAACTGCATTCTAAGCATTGATAAATAGTGCAATGATATTCTTCACATACATAACGGGTATTGGAGATGTTAAGTTGCAGTGACGTAATAATATTTCATATTAATCTACATTATTTACAAAGCTTTCGATAACAGGCTTGGCGCTTGGGTTAATTATATTATTGATTACATTTGGTTATTGCAATAATTGTTAAGTTTAGTTTTGTTTTTAATTTAATATCTTTTACTTGAAATTTTCACTGAAAACCCAGTACATCATTTTTTTTATTACCCTTCAATTCATTTACGTAGTCATTTAAAGCGTTATCTGATGTAGATGAGAAATTCCTGGCTATTCATTGCTTTTAAGTAAATGAATGCATCTTTGATTCTATACAATGATATCTTTGACTGGAGATCATTGTCAAGCACTGGTAGACTCAGCATGTTCACTTTAGGATATCGGGGATTTTTACTATATTTACACCAGGAGCTGCTGATTTCCACGACGTTAGAACATACACTTTCGTTCTACTGTCACAAATATTTTAATTTTCGTATAAATGAGTATTTTCTAAAAATAATATAAAATCTCTGAATCCCGATTTAAAATCAATTGAGCATTACATAATTTTGTGAATTATTTCTGTTCATATTTTCATACTGATAAAACAGTGTCTATCGATGATAATTACCATTATGGATATAGGGCAACAAATAAATAACGATTACGTCAGAAGACTGTGTAAGATATATATTATTTAAAACTAATTGACTAGCTTTGTAGTTGGAATTAATTTGTAATGTGATTAATAACATTTAAAGTTTCCTTGCGTTGTTATCTAGCGTCTATTCTTGCGTTTTAGTGTTCTTATCAAGGTATAATATTAAAAAGTCAAGAGCCTTGAATTTTCAACCAGTAAAGCTAATGAAAGTCGCTGTCGCCCACTATATAGGTTTACAAAATTAATTACGAATATCTCCGACCATAGTAGAAAAGAGAAGAAAAGAGATTGTAATTTTTGGCTTACCATAGGTATTTACATTTTTTATTCGGTTACTGTCGTAAGACGCAAAACTGTGACGCGGCAACGTATTACACGGCAAAGGCAGCACCGTCGAGCTAAAAACTTCGGAGAAACAAAGCGTTAGCCAATTTATCCTGATTTTCTCTACTGGTAGATTGACCGTGTGACTAATGTTGCTCAACTTCTCGCAGCATCATCCGTTGACCTAAGAACGATATGAGATGACCTCCAGCCATCTTCCTAGCATAATGGGAAATCGGAGAATAACATTTATCGGCAAGCCAGCCTGACCCAGAGAAGTCAAAGTGAATATTAAAATGTTGTCGATGCAGAGGACTCTGCAGTTATCGAGTGATCGTTCAACATGAAGGAATCTTGTGTCCTAAGTAAGGGTAAGTGAAATTTTGAAGAATCCGATAACAAGACATAATTTTGATTATTCGTTACACGTTAAGATTTACGATAACAATGACAAATATTCCGTACAGGAGAGTTGGGGTTGCCTAAAGAAACAGATTTATTTTACAAGAAAAATGGATTCTCCAATAAGACCAAAGTGCGTGGCAAGTTTTGCAGCATCTTCAAGTTCCTCATGTATCTTCTGCTGATTATTTCTCTAATACTAACTGCATACGTGCTACTGGATTCCTACAAGACTGTTGAGACGGGAAAAGGATACTGTGGTACATTGATTTTTGCTGACGAAGAAGAAAAGGCTGTCCAGCCGACTGAAGAATTGCGGACAATGACAAATGGGACAGAAAATAACGTCATTGACTTTTTACAGAGCATGAACGATTCTGCGACTATCTTTTATGAATCCGAGTATGATTATACGACGATTTCACCAGTCATTGAAGACACTGAGAATGAAGCAGTAACGAGGATGATGACTTCAACAACGGAATTATCAGAGAAAAATATTATGACATTAGAACTGCTCCTGAAAGAATTTGCGAAAATACCCAATCAATTTTTGAGCTTCTCTACCGAGACTTCTGAAAGTGATTCTAACGAGATCACGCATTCACCAAAATACAATGGTACGTTTGATAATGTAGAAAGTTTGGGAATTTCTCCGGACAAAATTACTTGGCGCAATCCTGAAGAAGATTCGTCTGAAGAGACCAGTGAAAAAGTAACAGTTTCAATATTAGATTTACTTCACCCAGAAAGACTATTCGACATTAAGGTACGTGATGAAGTGGACAAGAGTAATCTAGAATCAACATCTGTCTATTATGCGACACGGCCTACTTCGACTTATGTCGATAATGACACCCTGGACCCTGATTACACGAATTTGGCGGAGATAGAACAACTGGATCCCATTTCCCTACCGCCGAAAAGTAAAAATTGCGAAATGTCGAAAGATGCTGTGGATGCAGATACCAATACCGGGACTTCGAATTGGACTTGCGAATCTGACGAAGACACAACGGGAATAGTCACGGAAAATCCATCAGATTCTAAATATAGTACTACAGAGCCGTATGGTGACATTGATGGATTTAAAAAACTTATGAATCTTTCTTCGTTCACTGATGATTACGTCGTAAGAAATAATTATTATTCGGGTGATGACGTAAGTGACAAGACAAAGTCGTATGAAGATTACGAGGACTACTACGACTATATGGCGGATGAGGAGAAAGAGTCCAATAAGCAAATTCAAGGAAAGAATATGAAGGAGGAAGAAAAGGAGGATTATGTTCCTGAGGAAAATTTTTATGACAAAAGTCTCGAGACGCCTGAAGAACCTACCGTTTCGTCCACAGAGATTTATGAAGTAATTAATCCTTTGGAGATCTTTAAGCGAACCTCGGAAATTCCGCATCGGACATATTCACCCTCAGCGATTGAGATTGATTCGTCTAAGAGCAACGAAGAGCAAGTATCAGACGAGGACATCGTTTTTGATCAAATATGGGATGAATTATTTTCAAAATTATACACGGTCCATGATGATGATACACTATCCACGGAGTCATTTTCTGAAAAAGTAGAATCAAATTACTTTAAAATATTATGCATGATTCTCAATGTTACTTTAAAATATACGATAACGCATCCTGTCGCTGGAATTACCGACGAGGACCGACGGCTTATGAAAATTCAAATGGCAAAGCTACGGAATGTAACAGACATTTGTGATAATATATCTAATTTCACTTCAGACAGTGCTCTTAATCGTATGATAACAGAAATAAGTGAACTTCATTGGGACGAGTCGGAGGAGGAAAGTCATAAAGTGAAACGATCTGTAGCGTCAAAAATTCCCGGTAAGTTCTGAGAGTGTTATATTTCAGTATTAAAAAATAATAATTATGATCATTATTTTGTCTATAGATAATTTGACGAATCGTTTGATGATCGAGAAAAAACCGGCTGAGATATTATACAACGCTATACAAACGAGAAAAACGATGCTGTTACAGAAACTGGCGCAGATCGACGATAATTATTACCAATCCTTGGAATCAAATCTAGAGGAATTTTTTAATCGGATGGAATTGTTATCGCAGCATATCGATCGGCTTCACGAACGTTACTTAAAAATGAATGAATTAAGTGACGATTATATATCGAAAGAATTCCCAATGGAAACCTGGTAAAGATGTATGATTAAATATTTTATTTGAGATAGATAATTTATGAAGTGTACAAGAAAAGTCGTGGATAAATGTAAATCAATTGATTGATATTAATAAATTCGAATTCAATGATAGAAAATAATTTTTCTATTAATGTCTTTACAACGAAATACTCGGCATATAAAAGTCATTGATAATTTCGAAAATCCGATTTATAAATATTAAACGCAGGCATGTTTCAAGCCAATTAATGTATTAATCGCATTGCTGCGCATAGGCCTTGAACTTTATGCTAATCCGTTTGAATTTATGCCAGTGGTGAACCGATAACGTTGGATAATTCGCATTCGTTACAAGTCACAAGTGTGGATGCATCTTGTTTTTATCGCCGGCATTAAGAATGCCACATAATGTATATCCTAGAGTTAAGTAAACAAAACTCCGTTTAAAAAATCTCATCCAAATGATAACGTTGACCGGAGTCAATACGTGGAAGTGAGTTGACGTACGAATCGCGTCAAAGCACTATCGTCTTATTAAAGGCATCCCAATGTTAACCGGATCCAATATCTGTAGAATGGAAACTAGTTTCTATACAAGAAGACACAATTCGCTAGAGCTCTAATAGCTATAAAGTAGCTGAAACAATGCAATAAATTCCAAAGTGCTTTCGTGCTCGCCTTAGGCCCCCAATAATGAGTCCTTCTCGTATGCATAAACCAGAGCATGCAACTTGTTAGCATTTTGCTAGGAGGAATCAAACAAGTATAATTAGATCAAATGATAATTAAATACGGACTTTGGTCAAACCTTGGAAATTTCAAATATTATTGGCACATCAGTAATTACTTGAAAACGTGACACCGGTTATGTGAATGTGCTGGATAGATTTAAGTCGCTTTGCCGATATTAGTCAATATCAAAATTGAGCAAAATTTTTAATTGAAGCTCCATACTAATTTTAGACTTCAGTACCTACAGTCGAATTAAGGAATTTTCATTTGGCATAAAACATCATCTGCATCTGGTTTCCCGTGTGAGGGTACGTTGGTGATCTTGATGTTCATCCCTTAAAAAATCAAATTGATCTGTAGACTCTTATATGTGAAACATTTTAGTAAATCATTAAAACTGATTTTTGTTACTACAGCCTTCTTTCTACGAATTTTATACTGTACAAATAATTTCCTACACTAAATCCCCAGTGTGCACGCACCCTCGAAGAAAATGTCAAGCAGTCTGTGCCAGCAACCATTCCATTAGGAACAAATGCAATGATTAGAATAATAGGTACTCTCGCCACCAAGGGGTTGTTCCCGTAACCTATTTTCAGGGTGAAATTGATATAGGTGGGTGTCTGCAAAAGGTCCTTAGTGCGAGCACCAAGGTATATATTAGTTAATATCATTTGAAATAATTAATTATTATATTCTTAATTAATTTTTTTACTATTCAACATTTTCCATATACTTATAAAATTCCAGGACATCGCGATGATCTTACCATCGTATCAGGTTCTGAAACCGATATTTCATCCCCCAATGGTTTACTCCTAGCCAAGTGAATTTCGCACCTGGTTCATCCTCATTCTTCAGACTTGCATAATTTCCGTTAATACTGCATGTAGATATCCATGAAAATGGCTTCTAGTTTGATTAACGTCAGGCGTCCGAAGGTTAGGTAGCTCTAGATAAGCTTCCTCTCGAGAATAGGTTATCCACGTTTTGGGTTGGCTAAGGTGCTAGCAGTCTTGAGGTTGGTAGTACGTAGTAACATGGTAGGGGTAGTTGGAAGGCTTAAAAGGCCATGGAACGTCTTTGCGTCACGCAGTCTACAAACTACCCAAGAACATTAAAGATTTGAGTGAGAGTCGTGAAAAGAATTTTTTTTTACAACCTACAAAAAATCGTGTTATCCGAGAAGCTCGAAAACGGGATAATTGTATGCATTAAGAGAAGGGAAGATTACTGTCAATTTTTAAAAGTGACTTTGCCCTTTTACGTCAGTCGGAAAATAATTGTATAACATAAATTAAAATTACGTCATACCCTTAATAGAACGCTTCGACGGTACATTTGAAATACAGAAGAAGGTTTCATTTATACAATTCGTTGAGCCATGAAGGAAACGATGGGGATGAAGATTATCGTGATGACCACCACGATTGCTATCGCAATTAATCCTGCCTGGTCGTTGGTAACCTTCGGCAAGAGTAATCCACAGAATACAAATACGAATCAAGCACCCGCACCAACTCCCGGTAAGTACATACAGCATTGTATATCAGTCCAAAAAGAAAAAGTAAAAAATAAAAACAACCCTTACGTATCTAATGAGAAAAATAATCAATACTTCAAAGGATTCATCCAATTCCTGTCACACATTTACACGCATACCAACTGTCACGTATATCCCATTTAATCATATAAGAATAGGTTTTTTTTTTCTCTAATCAATACAATCAATTCCAGGGTCAGCAGTCCTGTGATACTTTTCACATGGTTCAAAAGTCCTCTAAAGTTTTTACTCTATCTATATCGTATGTGACTAATGCGAAAAAGTCAACTCTATGCATACGTCTCCAAGGGTTTACTATAGCTATCTTAATTATCAATGCTAATTAAAACAACTCCCTACGTATTCGAAGTCACGCCTTATACAATGTTTTCACCTTGACGCTATGGTGCTACCAGGTTGCGTATCTTCCAAGGGGATCTTAGCTATAGCTATATAGATAGAACGTACATGTTCCAAGTGTCAAGGCCACTTTAAGTGTAGATGCATGCTAATGTCCTGGCTGAATACCCAGAGTGCAACTGTAGAAAGGTGCTTGAAACGTCGACCAGGGTGGTGCAATAATTCAACGATACCGCAAGGGTTAGATACTCGCACGACCCCTAAGTAGTACCTATTATATTAATTTAGCCAACCTCCGTCAGTAGTCTGTTAATTTATGTGACTTCCTGGTGTCAGTCTCAAATAGGGTGGATCATGAGATACTTGGGCCTTGGAAAATTTCAGGAACTTCAAAACGTCCCCGGGTACAATTTACGAATTAATTGAAAGCGCCACAATCGCGTGGCGGGTGAGAAATTATATTGTGTACCTGTATTATGCTAATAGACGCGTGTAACAAGGATTTTACATTATATGAACATTAAATAATTATGCTCTCTACCCCGTGACCCGAATACACACGAATTTTCAACCCAATTTGAGATTCTGCAAAAATAATGCGGGAACGCCTATACAGTTAATATATCGTGTCGTTTGCAAAAAAAATGGCTGTTTTCGGTATGATCGTAACGAGTAAATTTTGTTATGTACGAAGGTAAGCAATTTGCTTGTATTTTTTTGTAAAAACAAGATCTTTCAAAAATTGATAGTTTTCATGCAATTTTTTTATGGTTTTCAAACCTTATTTTTCATCCTCCAATTATTCTACGCGTAAAATCCTTATCTAATGCAGTTATAAATTACTGTGCGTATAGATAGGCCTTAAGGATCTTCGTCCTGTCACGATCCATGATCTCATGTGATTTATCGTTTCGTATTTAAACTTACGTCACGATACCCAACCTTCATGCTTTTGGAATATGTGAATTACGTGGTAATTGAGATACAACAAAATGTTTAAACTAAATCAATTTCAAAGCTAACTAAATAACAATAATTTGGAGGCATTAAACTAGCATCGAGCTAATCGATGTTTATTGGTAAACAGGTGATCAGAAAATTATACACTATGACATAATAATATAACGTATCTTATATCTACATGTGGGAATATTATTTTTTTACAGTTGGCAAGGCTCGCGAATGCAGAATGGATGCGGACTGCGCTGGAATTCTGAACACCACTTGTACTTCTGACCGAACGGTTGGAAAGAGCCGTTGTCTCTGCAGTGATAGATCAGTGCCGATGAATGGAATTTGCAACGTTAAATGGAAACGTAACAATTTTTTCGTTTACTTTACATTAGGAAAAAAGATTGTTTTTTTTTTACCACATTATATAATTTCTATGAATTTTACTCAAAGCCTATACTAGCTGTTAATGACGTTTACGGAAAAGTTTCTTCTTACGTGCGAGCTAGCTTTACCGTGCCACAGGCTTATGTTCGCTTCCCTTATCAATAGTTTTCAACGAGGAAAAAAGAATACTAGTTTAAACTAATACAATTTGTCATGAAAAATAAAACTCTAGACGTTTCGAGAACTGTCCTAACTATTGACTTTTCGTATAAGAAACTTACGTGAGTTTCTGTAATATGTACGCGAGGCACTAACAGCGTTCTATATGGTTATCTATGCAAATTCAGAAGTCCCGTGGCGAAGCTGCCCCTTTTCTCTTCCTTGACTAACCACTAACGTCTTTAGGGGTTGAGAGAGGGTTTAACCTTCCTTGCCATACGATGGAATAATTTTCAAACAAGAATACACACACCCTTACTACTAACCCTATTGTGCTTCTTGTCTAAGGCTAAAGGCTAACGATTGTTTATTTTTGGACATATATATATGTATATACATCTACAATATATCCACAGATTTATCTTAAGTTTATACTTGTCAGATACAGGAAATCAAATTTCTGGATCATATTCCATCAACAATAACGAATGTTGTTATTGGTGAATTAATACAGATGAGGGCGACAGAACAGAATTTTCTAGAATTATTGTAAAGAGGTCAATGAATATGAATAACAAAATGTAGAAATTATGATTCGCATGTTATGTGGCAATAAGGAGATTGGGTTTTTGTTACATAACCTTTACCATATGCATTGCACAGAATGTATATTTAATGGATAGTAGTATAGCCGTTAATACCTGCCATCTTATGAAATAGCAGTGTTGTGCCGTAATCGTGTATCAGGCAAACAAGCGCAAGCTTCGTCTTGGTCACTTATGCTTGGTAAGGGTTATAATTGATCGCGAATTTTGATGTTGCCTCGAAGAACTACCGAAACAGATCAGTTTCAGTTTATAGTTTGTAAATATGGACAGATTGGATTTTTACGAGAGTAACGATACTAGTAATTGATAAATTGAAATAATCAAATGATTTTTCTTTTACTTCAGCACTCCGGTCACTGTGCAATGATGATTCGGAATGTGGCCACGGGGCGCACTGCGTGCAGTCAGTCCAGAATAACGTTACGTCGATGGAGAAACATTGTAACTGTATGCCAGGTTACATGGAAGATGATCTTATGTGCAATGGTAATATTTTCGATTGAATTATGTTGATATAAAATAATAACTTTAAATTTCATATTATTTTAATGCGCTAATATCTGTCATTATACGTAGGCAGTGAATCCGTCTTCAGAGCCTCCTTGATGACATCGCTGGTGGCCGTGGTGATGATAAGTAAAATTATGAATTCGGCGTAAACGCTGTGGTAGTGGAGATTACTATAGGGAAGATGGAAATAAAAGAGAATATGAAGAGCGGGATGCGAAGAGGTTGGAGGTTATTAGTTAATATGACACTGATTAGGATGATTTAATTTTTAATTGCACTGCTTTCAGAAGTATTTATGACAAGCGCCTTTGGGTGTTTCATGTGAACATATATGTATGTACTATGTGATAGTTTTCGACTGACTCTGTTTATTTTATGGGATAACGTATGATAGGGGTTATAATCAAATTATTAAATTGTTGCACTTGATTTTATGGATAAATTTTGGTGGAAAAAAAAAATACATGAGGTAGAAGGGATCGAATGTATGAATATTTATATAAATTTATCAATTAATAATGTTGCAACGTATAGTGGTACGGAACGTTTAATCGGTCGTCCTTGTATCAGGATTTATAAGCTTTAGTAATTTACGCATGGGCGAATAGGATTCGTCGATCATATAATATATATATTATAAGCTGAGTAGGTTGATACAGAAAATAATGATAGATTGGAGGAAAGATCAAAGTAGAATTAAGATTGAGACGAGCTTGTAGAATATTTTGATTCGCATGTTTATATTGTTCGATTTTACAGAGGAATATTGCAAAAAATGTCAAACTATATATTTTTCTTCTCTATCGATAACAGAACTTCGATTTGGATTGATAGTTTTGTAGCATATTTATTCGAATATTATGATCGATCTGGAATAAAATTTTTAAAGAATCTTGTCAAGCAATACTGATATTAGATCTGCTCGTGAGTTTGAATATTCGCAATTAAGTTTGGCCCCGCGAATGCATTAGTCTTCGTGGATTTTTCTTCTTTATTATTGCAATTCGCAACTGGCTAATCTGCCACATATGCCAAGGATGCCTTAAAGTATGAAAGTGGCTGCACTAGTGAGAAATATATCTTGAAGTAGTACATACTACCCCATCGATACGTCGGATTTATTCTAGTCTTAACATATTTTGTAAAATTTGTATGTTAAATTATAGCTTATGAAGTATAGGACACATTAATATCTTCACAAATTATATATTTTCCTTTTGTATAACTCTAGTATGTCGTGCACCAAATAAACTTAAAGATTCACCGATAAGTATTGTGTAATAAATGCCAAAAGTGCATAATTAATTAATTATATCAATATTCATAATTTGTAGGTGTATTATATTTTTTGGAAAACCACTGACGTCACCGTGTTGCCGACTTTTCCGCCGAATTTGAAAGAGGGGGTAGGTATCATCTGTAACACTTTGAAATCTGCACATACGGAGGAAATTAGAAAATCAATCTATAAATTCCTTATTTTTTTGAATATTTTACTTGAATACTGATCTTACAATCTTTGAATTGACTCTGAAGTTCGGATTCCGTCCAATTGCAGGAAGTTAAGATGAATAATCCATTTGGTAAAAGAATATTGTGCACATTTTTTATGTATTTTTCTCGTTTTTCTTTTGGATTATCTGGGTTGAGACTTATTGCATCGTAAGTTCCTTTATCGTGCGCTACTTTGAAGTCACTCGTTAAGCTGGATTGATCTTCGCTCAATATGTCACAAACTTGTAGGTCGATGTTTGACAGTTCTTTATTTTTCAACACTCCTCTAGCCAGGTCAATAGCTTTTTTAGAATAATCTACACCTGTCATATTTTTGAAGCCTTCTTCAGCCAGTTCCACCAGCATCATTCCATTTCCACAGCCTAAGTCTATTATTTTGTCGTTTTGATTGATCAGATCTGTCCTCGATCTCATCCATCTGCATATGTAATACTATTTTTATAATTAATTCAAATTATTTCACCAAAATTTATTTTAGAAGGGATCTTCTATATCGAGTAAAATTTTAGTTTCAAAACAGTTCTTATGAAGATCACAGAGATGGGGCCTGCTGTATTTTTTATATAGATTTCTCCATTAACAATGGAGTAAAATTGTTGAATTGAAAAAAAAAGTATGAAATTATTAGACATTACTAAAATTATGTATATACTTATCTATCACCTTGTATTTACCTAACTATCCTTAGAGCACTATCCTCACCAAACCATACTTCACCGACATCGCCGTGACTTCGAAAGTTAGCTATTTCCAGAGCATATGTTTTTTCCCAACTGCAAGATGATAAAAACATGTTACCTTCATTGTTTCATTACATTATGTTATGTTATGTTAACGTTTAATATTTCAGGAAACATACTACTCCTGGGTTCCAAGATCGGATGGGTACAATTCTTGCGAATCATTTTCTGTCATCTTTAAATACAATTTTACAGGTCCTACTTTATTCTTGATTTATGGTCTCGGTCCAAATAGCGACGATTAAAGCACGACAATTAACTGCACTTGTACTTAAATGGCTTAATGAAAGTTCGAGGAATTGAGAGTTACTTTAGTCACTGAACATTGAAACATGTTGTTACTTCATAACCTAACCTAACTGTTGTTTCCATAGATTTCGTAATTCTTGAGTAGCCTTACCGGCCTTACCTAACCTAGTTTAATACCATACTGCGTTAAACCTAGGTAGTGTTATATGCATAATATCGTGTCATCCTGTACATAAGTAATAGAGGTCAGTGACTAGCTGAAAGCAGCTAATATCTTTCTTTAAAGTGTGTTCAGTGCTAGTAGTGCATTAATACTGTAACTTCAACATGAGTATAATTAAAATATCAACTGCATTGCATTTAGGTAGGTAAAGAACTATTTAAAGTTGTAAAGTTTTTAATAATTGTTTGAATACCATTAATAGGTTTTATTCTGTTATAAAGGTAAGCAAAATATGAAAATGCCAGGATTGTTTGTACGGTCAATGTCAATAACTGCAGAACCAAAGCAGCAGAGTGATATAAAACCAAAAACTGGTATACTAATGTTAAATATGGGTGGTCCAATTAACACTGATAAAGTACCAGAATATTTGTTACGTATAATGACTGACCGAGACATGATACAGTTGCCAGTTCAGAGGTATACAGTTTAAATAAATAAGCTTATGAAAGTGATATAAAACATTGATACATAGTCTTTTATGTATTCATAATTTACAGTCAGTTAGGACCATGGATTGCTAAACGACGTACACCTGATGTGCAGAAAAAGTATGCAGAAATTGGTGGTGGTTCTCCTATTTTAAAGTGGACAAATATACAAGGAGAATTACTATGCAAACAATTGGATAAGGTTTCTCCTGATACTGCGCCACATAAACATTATGTTGCATTTCGATACACTGATCCTCTTACCGAGGATACCTTACAACAAATTGAAGAGTAATATCATAAGAAACAAATAGAAAAAAATATTCATAAAGCTAAAGTTCTGTAATTTAATTAATCCGTCAATGGGATAAAATAAGTAATTTTAAATTATTTATTATTTTTCAGGGATGGTGTTGAACACACTATAATTTTTTCCCAGTATCCTCAATATAGTTGTGCCACAACGGGTTCAAGTTTTAATGCCATATACAAATATTACAGACAAAAGCAATTGCCAAAAAATATGAAATGGAGCATTATTGATCGATGGGCAACTCATCCACTTTTAGTTAAAACATTTGCAGAAAGAATTAGAGCAGAATTGGTTCAATTCCCCAGTGACATTAGGAATGATGTTCTCATATTGTTCTCAGCACATTCTCTACCATTGAAGGTTATTTATTGTTCATATAAAAATAATATTTCATATATATAATAACGCAATGTATGTTTATTTTGAACGTTTAAGGCTGTGAACAGGGGTGATGCATATCCATCTGAAGTTGGTGCCACTGTTGCACTAGTGATGCAAGAATTGAATCACTGTAATCCACACAGTTTAGTGTGGCAATCAAAGGTACAATTTTATTATATAACTATTCAACGCCTATAAATATTTCCATGAAATTCAATTGTTGTAAAGTTATAACGGTTAAGAATTTTGATCAATAAGCGAAGTAAAATGAGTCACGACAATACAACTTGTTCTGGTATTTCATCCAAAGATCTTTCGAACTTGGAGCATTCTTACTAGTAACTAGAAAATCAGGAATATGTGCCACTTTAACAATAACGCCTAGTTAGCGTAATTGTATTAATGAATAACCTTGGAGCTACTTTGGTTTGGCTGATCAATTGATATTAGGAAAGCGCATAGCATCAGTAGTTTCTGAAGCATAATATAATTAACATTTTATAACTCATATCTTTATGCTTCCTCTAGGTTGGACCTTTACCTTGGTTGGCACCATTTACTGATGACGCAATAAAGGGATACGTAAAGCAAGGAAAAAAGAACTTTATTTTAGTACCAATAGCCTTTGTCAATGAACACATCGAGACACTTCATGAACTGGACATCGAGTATTGCCATGAGTTGGCTCAAGAAGTGAGTAAAGTATGAAATACAAATAATAGACATATTTAAAAATTAATCTACATAATTAATATTGTTCAGGTGGGAGTGGAGAGAATAAGACGTGCTGCTGCACCAAATGATCATGCTTTATTTATTGATGCTATGACGGATATCGTTACCACGCATATGAGATCAGATCAGCCGATAAAACCCAAATTTTTAACACGGTGTCCACATTGTGTGAATGAAAATTGTGCACGAAGCAAAGACTGGTATGCCCAGATTTGTAAAGTATAAATAAAGTAAAAAACTAGAATGTTACACAAAGAATGTCATAACACAAAGGATATTTTTATTCAATTTCTATGCAAATAGGTTACATATAATATCATATGAAATAAAGTACGATTAAAATAAATCATGGTAATTTTGTGCTTGTTATCATTTTTACTGCAAATATTTAATTTTCCTAGTATAAATAGTCAAATAAATTGTTGATTACTAGTTTGGCAATGTTAGTGAACATGACATCAAACATCTCTTATTACATAAATTGCATGAAATACAGTGTTCTTTTGTAAAAAGGAATCTTGTAAAACATCTGTAGCGTTAACGTTGTAAAAAATACTAAAAGAATGATTAAAGAAATAATAAACACGTGCAGTGCTTATCTCAAGAGATATTCGAATACTAACTGCAGTGCAGTAGAGTAACCAAGTCGATCTGCGAAATGTCAATCGAATTGACCTTGCATTTGCATCCATGCCATTATTGTAGAGAAGCAAGCCACTCTACTTTCATAAATTAGTTCAACTCAGACAGTACTTCAATTAACATTAATTTGTTTTGAAACCATTTTGAGAGTTAGTTTGTGCAATCATACGCAAGAGATTTCTAAGTTGCAATTCCTTCCGAGTGACGTTCCGGAATACCACCTAAATACTGTCATTGCGACAATACCTTCTATACTATCACATTATTTTTATTTCGTCTTTATTTTTGTAAATTGAACAACTGAAATGACCGATGACTAAAATAAGTATTAAATCATATTGAATCCACTGATGATAAAGCCAGTCAACGGCTCCATGCAATATTGACGCCTGTGATCAGTTAATATTTAATAAATCCCCGTATTCTAAGTATTATGTATTATATTATATGTATATATACATACATAAATTATATCAGTTATTATATATATATACACATATATATCGATTCCCATAGCTTTCACAAAGCTCGAGACACATAAAACTAAATAAGATCCATTGAATAGGCCTATAAGCTCTTTCGAATGACATCCAATAGCAGCAAAGCTATCTGGGTAATAGTATCTTCAAAACAGTTGGAAAATACTTGAAACGGCATCTCTATTTTTCCTGATTATATCCAGCCTCCTTTTTGAGTATTCTTTGGATGGAGACAGTTATGTCACACTATAGTATCATAGCCAATAAGACGCCAATGATATCGCGCAGAAACGAGTAGAAAAATAAAAGGATAACTTGGGCTGTTTTAAAAGAAGCCAGCCGAGTTAAACGCAGGATCAGTCCAATGGAACAGTGGCGCTCTCCAGCATACTGCGGCGAGTATATAAGTCAGGATTGTCGCCGGTAGCGCTCAGTATGTGTCATGCATTGCGAGTGCGAGCGTCAGCGATGGCAGTTCGTGTGCGGTTGAAGATGCAATGTAGTGCGGTTGCATTGTCGTTTGTTGTTTTTGTTATAGTGTGCGGTGTAGATGTAGTGAATGGAATGTTCGAGCATAGACATTGCAGCCATCAGCATCCACGTCCTGATGAGGTAAGTCAGATTCCCTTGAATATATGTAGCTCGTTTCTAACCTACAGACAAACCCCAGTGCTATGCCAGTTTATCGTCCTCCTGGCGCGTTCACCCTTTGCGACTGGCTCGAGCCACATTCAAGTCAATACTCGTGTAGAAAGAAGTTGCAGTATGTCATTTGCAACAAGTTTCTTTGTCAATTCAGCTATTAGGATACACGTGACTTTATTCGAAAAGCTTCCTTCTAGTTTAAACAAACGCGTGCGTGATGCAATGGGCATTTGCCTTGTCACGTGCTCTGAGCTGGGATTTGTTTACGTTTTCATCTTTGGTCTAAAACATCTGATTACATTATTTATGGTCGCTGCTCGACGATAATAGAAATTCTTTGACAATTTAAGATCTTCGTTCAACCGGTGGCATATGGGACCACGTGGATTTGGATTGTTTATGTAGTCTTTGAGTTTGTTATGAAATTTCGAAACAGCTACGCATTATTTGAATTACGGACGGACTGTTATATTTATTATCACCGTGTTTTATAGTCACAATGTAAACTGACAGTTGCGAAACTATTTCAAGTATTCATTAAGAGTTCGCGGTTTGTTAGACATGTGATTATGACGTTTCGAAAGTGGAACCTAGAAGTTTTCATAATTTTGGAGAATTCCTTGAACCTCTCGTTTAGTTATTTCACTTTCTCAGGAAGTACGATTGTTCATTGCGCTCTTAGTAATCCTTTAACTACTTTATTTGGCCTTTATGATTTTAATAGAATTGTGGAATAACGTTCTACCCGCTTATTATATCGCTGTATTATAATCTGGTTGAGGGTACTAATGACTTTTTTTGTAGTCCAATTGTTCAGTTATCGATTGCGAACTCACAGATGGAATAGTATAGGCAGAGACTTTATTTGCGGTATTGTATTGCATTTATAGCTAAGAGCTAAAGCGCCAAGTGGTTATTAACAATTAGCAATTAACGATCACGTAGTTTCAGTGAGCGTACGTAGTTTGAGTGATCTCGAACGACTATAGATTCAATTTCCAAGGACAATTAGAGTATAATGATGGGGAAAAAAATCGTATACAATGAAAATCCAGTCTTTCCTATGGTAGTCATCAACAACGAAAACGACAGTAATATCCTACATAATCTAGAGATTTCGGACATTTTCCTACTCTGCCGGATGACGTAATTGAGTGAACCGTTTAAGCTAGCAGTGAAAATAAATGAACACGTACATCCAGCTAATTACGTAAACGAGGCTTCGACTGGGCATCATTTGCTCCGAGCGTACGGACCTAATACGCTTTTAAATATTTACCTTTGCTTTGCCATTGTGAATTGCATGATTTATTGGAAATTACTTCCAACATCATACGTATGGTGAAAACGAAGTAAATAATTTGGAATTTTGACGGAATGTAGATAGAGTCGGTACCGTACGCGGAAAAAAAAAAGAGTAAATAGGATTAATACAAAATAAACGCAGTTAACAATAGAAAGGATTTTTGTGTTTTAAAGAAAACATATCGGCGTTGCTCCAAGCCCGCATTTGCCCTATGGTGCATTCTGTGGGTATTATGTTCACACATCGGAACTTTACGTAGAATCGAATTGCGGAATAAAAATTGCCAGAGCTATACAAGGCTTGTGATTGTTTGAAAAGCTCGTCTTTTTAATTTCGTGAAAATCCTTTATTCGCAATTGAAAGGAGAGTGAAAATAATGTACGTTTGCCACAGTTAGGCTGCTTCGTGCGTAACAAGCAAAACCCATCAGTCGTTCTCGATAACAACGGGAATAAATGAAATCTGAATTTTTTTTCTTCATACAATCCGATTAACGTTTAGATGAATATTCTTATAGGAATTCTCTGTGCGATTCAATAAAATATTTTTGCTTAATAACAGTTAGGCAATTTATGTCCACTGCGATTAATTACACACATACAGTATCTATTTCCGATTAAGCCACGTATACAAAACTGGGATATAATTCTTGTTAAAGTTACTAGCCAAACAACGCGAAGTAATTTTAAACGTCGCTACAAACGTGTACCAATCGTTATCGTCTGCTGCCATTGCCTTGTATCTCGTTACGCATTCACAGTCGTTGTCGGCATTATATAACGCGCGAAATATGTGCGCTTATCTATCAAGCGTTCATTTTAATTCGTTCGATACCGTCGAAATCCTCACTTTCGCAAAATGCCAATAAACCGCGCGGCGCGTCGTCAAATCGTCCGGGAGATGCGACGTAATTTTCAAGCCACGCGCATGCGCGTCTCGCCTGTTACTCCGGTCTGGCGCTAACCTAGAAATCCGTTGCCTAAACGATAAGAGCGAGGACGGCAAAGGGTAAATAAGAAAAGTTGGGCTTATAATTTTCGCGACGCCGAAGAACTCGCCTGCCAAGCAGCACAGTCCTGCGGCACACGGAATAAAGCGGCAAGGAGCGACAAAGGGACAGAAGAAGATGGCGTCTATCAGCCGAGCAGCTTAATCGAGAAACACGTAAGCAGTGCTTCTTGAAGTTATTCGCGCTTTAAAAGCGCCGCCGTAAAAAAGAATTTGAATTTGAATAAAAGCTTACGGATGCCGTAGTCGCGACGTCACACCGTATACATATATACATGCATACACGTACCAACGTCAACGAGACGCCTTCGGACCTGCTCAACTTCCACCATTATACTTTCCTTGGGCCTCGCTGGTTATGCGTATTCGAATTATATTAGCCAAATTATAATCCTTCGTATCCTCGGAGACCCTGACTACCTCAACGTTACCGGCGCTGGGCCGCGTCAGAGATTCCCAAGCGATTCCGCGCCCACAGCGATAATTCATTATTTAATGCAGCGGCTTTATTTCGAGGCCGAGAAAAAAGAATGAATTATGCCGGAGCTTATTGGCGACGCGCCAAACGTTTCCCCGGGTCGTGGATTCGCCTACGGGCGACCTGCAAGTCTGACGACTCGTCCACGGGGTATCCGCCTCTCCCGTGCCACAGGGGTTGGCTACTTGCTCTCTAGCGGGTGGCCCAGCTGAAAGTGATCGACGTTTGCTTAACGCACTCGAATGCCGTAGACGCGTCAAATTAGACCGCCCGTTATACGTATTCCACGTGCTGTACCGTGCTCTGCAATCCCCCTTCCCCTTTCGCCCCTCCCACGTGCCTCCCTCATTCCACAGCTACCTCCTCCCTTCCTCTTCCTTCTTCATCCCCGTCTCACCCTTGCCTGCTATACACTCGTCCCCCGACTGTTCTAGACTTCCAATTTATTATATCATCCCAGAACACGAAGGCACTCTTATAGGAGCGATCGATCATGCGCGAGACAACCCTAAGCGACCAAATTTCTCTTTGCCCTCCGTCTTGCCAATTGGCGAACATTTTCTTTTGCCATTTCCCACTTACGCCTTCGCCCACCTTGGACACGTCGTTAAGCCGCCCACGGCTCTCATTATGTACATATGTGTATATAATAACATACATTCGCGTACGCGTATACCTTTATTTAGTCGCCAGCCCTACCACC
>NW_014332865.1:1042236-1049821 GCF_000341935.2 Cephus cinctus
CCCCCCCCCCCTCTCCCCCCAGCACCTTTCTTGTCAACGACCCCTGTCTGATTCTCCACGCCCGACAGGGTTATTAAGTAACTCGATTCGCATCGAAGTTTATTTACTGGCTTTCGTGAGGCGACAGTCACCGACGACGCTACCTTCCGTGTGCCTCCTTTACGGCGTTATCCCCCCCCTCCTCCCCCGCTCTTTCCGTCTCCCCCCCCTAACTCCTTCCGGGAATCCATATACCAGAGTCCCCGTTCCTCTAACACGCGAACCATCGTGAATCACTTCCTTCAACGACCTCTCCACGTCGAAGGGATCATTGTGCGAGAAACTGTCGACTGGTAACCCTTAACTTTAGCCCTGTATGTATACACGTGTAACTTGGGTATATATAGGACAGTATCGATAGAAGGGATCGTGGGTAACACGTCTCGGCGTCTGGCTCTCTTTATTTATGACTCGGCGAGGACGCGCGTGGCTGATAACGTAGACGGATTTTTCATACGTGATAAATACTTACGCTTTGTATATGTATATATATGTCGATATATTATAGGGATCCTCGTTGAAAGATTGAAAAGCTTGATCCTTTGTCTCCGTCATGTCGAAATCCAAAAGCTGTGCGGCTGCGTTAATTTGACGTAATTTATTTTCTTTCGTTGTCACTGTCTTTAGTAGCTTTCGCGTACGCGGTGATTCGGGGACGAAAGTCACGTTAACGCGGTACGTTAGCTCACGTTAACGCAGTCGTCCCGATGCGTTACGCTTTCTCGCGAGGACTATCAAACGTTTACGAGCGGGCTCGCATGACTTTACGAGTGTGTCTCTGGGTGCGGCCGTCGCTTTATGGAGATGCGGACGAACATCTTCGAGCCTTGATAAAGCGTAGCGCCAGTGATAAGAGCACGAGGACGTTTCTATGGGGAACGAACGAATTACTAATGGCACTGTTAATTGGCCTTGTGACCGTATGGGACGTCCCTGCATATTTTGGATACGGAACAGAGACGGTTTATAGGGCTCCCGACGTTTACGTAACCGAGCAACTTTTCCAGTATCGTTTTATGTACCTGGACCTTTGGAAAGCTTGAGGCGAGGTATACGCAACGACCTAATTTTTCGCTTGTAAATTGTAAGAAATTTTTTAGTAGCTCATCTCTTATTTCTCATCTCTTTCTTACTTCGGTTCGACGTTCATTGTGTGTATATATGTATATGTATATTATATATGCTTGTACTATGCTCGTGGATAATCGCGCGGGAAGCTGTCGGTCATGGCGAAAGTCTTAGACACGCTATGTGTATACGGTAGTGTCGCAATATAGAAACGTGGAATCGTTATACCCGGTCGAAATGAAATGCAGGGATTTTAAAGGGCCTTGAAATTCGTATTTATTATTTTTTTTAAATAATAATAATTTTTCATTGGTAACCCTTCTCCAAATTGTACGGTACCATTCATGCTCCACTTTTGCTTCGTAACGTATCTCGTACGTGCATCTATGCTCCGCTGACTCGTATCTGTAATGCACAGGCGGTTGCATATCTCCCGCGGTAATAATGAAAAAGAAAGTTATCGGCCTTTCGCGTAATATTTAGTATCCGGTACTCGTTCGGTAATATCGTCGAAACGGTACGTCTGGGTATAGACGAATCTACGGGTCAGGAATTTCCGATTTTCGATTCTCGTATTCGCATAACGGCTCCAGTCGCTGCCTATCTGCGGTGTTTGCACTTTACCGACGAGACGGGCATTCAGCCACCAACCTCGCTACAGGATTGCTTGGATATATTGTTAGCGCCGGTACCCCAGTGCGCAGACCTGGAGGGAAGACCCTTTGGCAATGGTCCACACGCTATGGCAAACTGTTACGTGTATGAGGGGAACGTGTATCGGGGCTTGTATTCCTGCGCCAGCTCACCGTTCACGTAGCAACACGTGCGGGGAGAGACGGGATAGCGTGTACGTAGTCGAGGACGTGCAATGCAGATATACCGATGGAAAAAGTAAAATTTCTTCGACAAAGACCAGGACGGATGGGAGTCGATCGGAAGTAGAAATTTTTTTTTTATTTTGTATCGCGAGAAAAAAAAAAGACGAACCGAAACTCATGAATTATGGCGATAGATTGGCTAGCTTCGGTGATTACGGGATTAATTGACCTCGACCTCTGTGGAAAGTCCGTGAGAGTCCATTCGACCCGACCATTTCTACCAATAGGAGTTTCTCGCTGCCAAGTTTATTTTTAGCCTTCGTTCAGGGCTGCAGTCGCAACATTTTTTATATTGTCATTTTTATACTGGGCTCTCTTCGACGAACCCCTGTTTTTTCTCTCATTGTCCCGGCACTCCATCGCCGTTACTCTCCGCATCGCTTTTCCGCGACTTAAAACCGGGTTGGTACAGCCGGTCGGAAAATTCCTCGCTAGTGGGCCACGTCGGATGCCCTTGGTCGCTAAATTATGAATTGCTCCAGCGGCATAAAGTTTAGTACCGAGTATATCCGTTAGCCTGAATGAAAATGTATAGCGGGTGGCATCGCACTGGATATTTTCTCGGTTATATGCAACGTCGACGTTCGAGTTTAAGATCCTCTGGGACAGGCGGATATGCATCGTGTGCACGTTCGAAGCCCTTCTTCTCCCTTGCTCTCTCTCTCTCTCTCTCTCTCTCTCATTTTGTTTCTTTCCCCTTTCTGTCCCTACCTCTCGTCGGTAATAATGAACACCCCGAAGCACCCCGAAGCACCCGGTCTCTTCTCGATCGTAAAGACACATAATGCCTTCTTTTCCCTACGCTATGCTTCATCGACGGGATTTTCTTTTACTAGCCCGTAAAAACTTCCGTCTCTCCGCTCGTTGGATCAATTCGCCCATTGGGCTCAGCAGGTTACACGTTCAAGACCGTACGCTTCGTTCCCTGTCGTACCGGATGGAAGCGTCGAGATCCTTATCAGCAATGCGCCGGACGCGAACGACAATAAGTCGCGTGTATTTAATCGGCCAGGCGAATTACTATAAATTTCATCCGTCGTATTCGATTCTCGCTACGCGTATAGATGTGAAGTAAATTTTAATTTGCTCTCGGTAGGCACGAATTTCATAGCGAAGTCGGAGTCTTTTGCCGACATCCGGCGAGTCACCCTGGCTCGTTAACCAGGTCCGGGCGGTTGGGAGTGTTTAAGCACCCCCTCGGCAAAGTTCCTCAGCATGAAAGACCCTCTCTCCCGACACGCCCGATTTCGATCTCCCTTTGATCGTGATGAATGAAACCCACCCACCCCTGCTCCAATGGATCCTAGGCGTGTTACGCCATTTCTCAAATTTCGACGTTAACCGCCATCATCCTCTTCTACCTTGCTATCAGCATAACTTCTTTCTCTCTTTTCTTCCTACCCACCTACTTACACCTACGTATCCTTTAGCTACTATGTTTTTCAATCTTGTTTTCTGTTCCCTTTCAATTTACGAAGGAAACGCCGCGGGCATTCATTGTCCGCGATTTACACCCTATATATCGCTGGCAGACGTCCATTTGAAACTGGCCTTATCGAGTTACTCGACGCTCTTCGTCGACCAATGAAAAGCCGCCGCGCTCTCTCTCTCTCTCTCTCTCTCTCTCTCTCTCTCTCTCTCTCGACTCGCGATGGTCTATCGATTACGAGTCGACGTAGGTGAGGGGAAGTTCGCTTAAGAAATAAATATTTTATAAAGAGCTTCAAGTAATTCTTTACCGTATAAGGGATGGCTATGGGTTTTGCATATTAAAAGTTTTTTTTTTGGGGACCTTTCCAGCTCGTGGGGATGAAAGTTTTTGAAATGAATTGGACTACTCGATTTTTACTTTTAGACCTTTTCTAGGATGTGTCAGAAATTTCAAATAATACGTAGACGTATCTTTGTGTCGGGCGATATAGTTTTCTGTCACTTTATCTTTCGATTCTCGGTACTCTCTTGGTCTCCAATATACATTTGTGTCTTCGTATGACGATTCTTTTCCTTTGCTTTCTCGTTCACTTCGCTTCTCTTCAGACATCTCGAACTTCTGTTAGGTTCAAAAAGAGCGGCTGACGGGTATCTCAGGCGAGTGTTTACTCCTGCTGTTGCTTCTTGCTCGAAATACTTGCGGATTAATCATTGTCCGAGCAGACAGTGACACGCGCTACGGGTTGAAATAGGGTCGAGGCTAAAGGCCACGAGGGTTTTTGGCTCTGGCGCTGCACTAATTATTGTGGACGCTCATATAGGACCGTCATTTTCCAAGCAATTGTTCGCATTGTCCACCTACGCCGTTATATGTGATCCGTATTCACTACAAGCTACGAACTTATGTATATGGAGCCTTAGGAAGTTTCCGGAAATTTGTCTCACGATCGTTACCCAATACCGGTATATCTATATATTTATATGTAAAATATCAGGCAACGACGATCGGCATTCCTGAAAAATATCTTATCAAAAGAAAAAATATATATACACACACAGAGTAGAAGCATCATTACGGCTGCTTGTACTTTTTTTTTTTTTTTTTTCGAATCCCAAAAATCTGTCAAGTGCATCGACTTGCAATCCGAATCTCTGGCGATCTTTCAATAAATTCTAGGTTCGCTCCTGTGGAAGTTACTGACGGGCGTACCATACCGCTGGTTCTGATTAGAGACAAGTGCCTCGGTAACTGGAGCAAAGATTTACCCACACTTCGAATTCTCATTCAGACCCACGCAGCCCTGCTTTAAAACTCGCCCATCATTTTCTATAGTTTTACCGTCAATACTCACGAGTTATTGTTGGTAGCCACGCTCGGTCGGTATAGTCTGCCTCTGCCATACATTTGTTACCGACCGTCCCGAGCTTTACACGAACCAATGCCGCTATACCTGATTTCGTGTCGTTATCCCATTTTTCAGATTAGCATTTTCTTTTGCTTTAACGATCGTACACATGGTTAGCTACACTAAACCGCGAATAGACAAGATTTCTTCTGCAACGAGAAACGTACGGCAGGTCAATCGGTAATCGGTATCGATACTCATCACGCGATCCTGTAGTTACGCTTCGCTCGCGTGGCTCGCAGCACGGCAAATATTTACCCGCAATCGAACCTCGCAACGAGCTACCGTGCGAGTAGTTAAATTAAACTATTAATTATTCAGCTGATCGGCTCGTGATCGAAAGTGAATTAACGATCGGTCAAGTCCAGCTACTGTCCTCTGTGATATGTATGCGTATGTCCATTTCTCCTGTCTCGTTCGCTTGCACACGTGCTCCGTGACTTTAGGAAAAATGACCAATTGATTTTCACTCTGTTCTCTGTCACTCGTCTTGTCCTTATCAATTATCGGTCGATCCACCCACGTTCTTCATAACTACGTAGCTCAGCTAAAATTGACTACCTTACGGCTGGGATGATTTACTTTTTCCCATGTTTCACGTGCGGCTGTGCGATTCTCACGGGCAATCGGCAATTCCGACATAAATGCGCGAACGTTAATAGCCGGTTCACACTTTTTCAAAAATTTCACCAGCACGAGCTTTACCGTCGCTTTTGTTATTTCTGATTTTTCTTTCAACCAGCAATATTGAAGGGGTTTGTACGGAGAGATCCAAATTTTCCATATATAACGTAACATTCAACGAGTCCCAAGGGCCAGAGGCACTTTCGGACAAATGCAGTTACACACACGTGGCACACAGGTATCACTCGAACTATTTATTATAAATACAATTTTTACGAATATTTCGATATTTTCGTCAAACGTGTCCCGAATTTTTTTCCATGTATCAATATGCAATATCGAATATATCATTCTCCTATATTGATTCACAATATTCTGTTAATAATGTTCTGTAAACCATATACGTTTTTGACTCGCGTACAGGTACGCATACGTGAAGGATACTTCTATCTCTGTTTATTCTTTGCCTTCGCGTTTCATTTTATTCACGTTTATTATCAAAATGCTAATTTATGCGCACTCGACAAAGGCCGTCCGGCTCTTAATGGAATTTCTCTCGGTTATCGGAACAGGGATATAGGTAGAGCGACCGCGAGCGGTTTCGTAATTTTTACGAAGCTAACTAATATATACACTCATATATATATATATATATATATATTGAAAATTATTTTTAAACATTATGTCCATTCAAAATATATACACGTGCAAGAAATAGGTATACGAGTGACCGTAGCGGTACGCTATAAAATTCTGTCCTAAAACCTGACTTTTCGTACGTCAAACGAGTTTTTATTACTGTACTTGGAGATTTCTTTACTGTACATACAGGCTTCCGCTTAATCGCACCGGTTTCACTCAATATAAACCGGCGATGTTTAGTAAAGCGTCGTTATAACACGATTCCATTTGAACTCCTCGTATAGAGTGTAAGTATATCGCGAACCGACCCTCAGTATCCTTTGATACGAGGAACACGCCACGGCCTCTTGATTTTACAACTCCCAAGTTTCCACAGTAACTTTTCACACGAAGTTTCGAGTTTACTGCCTCTTGTGCAAATAGTGTTTTCGCGGCTAAACTTATTCCATGTTAACTTTTACCTAGCATTTTCCCAACGCTATATTCCCGCTTGGTATAACGCTCACGCCTTTCGTGCTCCTGCGCCACTGTGCGCGCATCGTGCGCTCGCCCGTCAGAAGTGCTATAGGGCAAGTAGCTTTGGTATGCATAGGATGAATATTGTGTATACGCACAGGTTGCAGGGTTGTACGTTCGCGAGGTTGGTACTACCGGGAAACTTACGATGCTTGTAGGTGTCGCAATGGATTAACGTTTCAGTTAATATTCCTGACAGAAATCGTATTTCATTGCGCGCGATGACGTATGGCTGTACGCTCGTGGCGCTAAAGCACTGGCGGGAAAGTCATAGGAATTTGAATCTGCGTAAGTAGAATTACTTCGCGAAGCACTTTGTTTAGTTATATTTCACTCTTTCGTCTTTTCTTTTTTTTTTTTTTTATATTCTTCCTTTGATTTATTATCAGCAGGACAATCACACACGTATACGTACACTTTGCAAATGGGTTTTCTCGTCGACAATGAGGGAGATCTACCGTCTGTGTTCCAAGACCGGAAGAAATTTGATGAATGAACATTGACACTAGAGGGAGGTCCGATTAACGGGTGTTACGTGTCAGACACTTTTTTTTTTTTTTACTTTTCTTTTAGTCCCACTCAGTCTCGTATATCTGTACTCTTGACTCTGTTATAAATGTTCCGACGCAACTGGACGTCCCGCTGGAAGCGAGTAGCTAATGGCCAATAAACATCGCTCGATTCAATTCGCTCTCTCGGGTAAATGTAAATTTAAGCGTTCCCCGATATCAAGCGAAAAAGTTATTTGAGAAATAGTCAATGGACTGTGGGTTACGCTCTGAATTATAATTAAATTCGTTTTACGTATATCGAACGTGCTTTTGGGTTATCGGCGGGCTAAACGTTTGAAAAGTGCATTGTGTATGTGAAGTGTGGCATCATTTTTTTTTGTTTTTTTTTTTTCCGGCGTTTTACGTAAATCCTCGATGCACGGACTTGAAACAGTCTGTGGGACTTTTATCCAATTGACCCCCCCCCCCT
>NW_014332865.1:1049869-1064853 GCF_000341935.2 Cephus cinctus
ACTTTTATCCAATTGCCCCCCCCCCCCCCCCTCTTATGTCAAGTACGAAATCGATTACGATGCAATTTGAATTAGATCAGCCATGCAGTAAAGCAACTATGCACATGTCGATACGTCTATATATAGTATACAGCCCCCACATGTCAATACCGTGTTTCCTTACCACCGGGTATGTCGGTTTACGTGCCATGTCGCGTACTCTGCCGTAACGTATACGCTGCGCCGTACAGGTTGCATGTAGCAGATACGGATACCGACAGTAGACTATGTAAGGTAGCCTTAGTTAGAGATATGCTAATTGCTATCCAAACGCTGATGTGGGTTAATGAGATGTGTCTAGTAGTTAGTTTGCGCTAAGGACACAGCCTACCCCGGAAATCGACAGAACCATCTCCCCTCCAACCTCCCCTCTCGTATTACCAGTACACCAATCTACACGGTATATATATATATATAGCACGTCTGTATATACCCCCTTGACACCAAAGTGCTTTCTTAGAGCATTGTGTCTATTTGGAAAATTCATTACCGCCGGGTACAACCCCTGCGTAATCACGAAGCGGGAAATTTTGAACGGAATCTCATTAGGGCCCAGGTCCCTCGTTCCTTGTCCAAGGGCACAGCCCTGGCCCATTCTGACTTTTCCCAATGACTGATGCTAACGATGCTTTCGGTATACCCTGCTAACCGGGCTCGAAGGAGCTACTTAATATTTTCTTGAAAATGAAAAGCCTCCTATCACGAAGAAATCTGAACGGGATTTCACCCTTGTAAAATGAATTCCCTTTGACGTTTAATGAATTTAGATTAATTCGAACCATTGTTTCATACATTTTCTGCTTTTACGTCATTAATTTGCCTTCGTATCCTTTATACGGCACCCTCTGCGTAGTGCTGTGTCGATACTCGTGTGTTTTCGGGTAGGGCTCTCTGTGTATGTTGTATATATATATTTATGGATAAAGGTACGATCGGACCTCAGACCTGGGAAATCGAGTCGATCCATTGGCCAGGGTTTGATCGTGGAACAAAGGGTTGCCGCTGCTGATACGAAGCTTCTGCCTTCCCCTTCTACCCGTTCACCCTCAACCGTTCGGGCTTCAGATAACGTTAACGTTCGTCTACTCCCCTCGCGATAAGCCAACACTTTCCATACTTTCGTATTTCACTCTTCTTTGGCTTCTCTTCCAGGATCTCCCCCGCCCCCCCTCCCCGTTTTCTTTTTACGGCCAAATCTTTACCCGGAGAATGGCATTTCAGTCTCTTTGAGCAATTCTTCCGTCAGAAATTCTTTGTACGTTGATTAATGTTTCGTAAATTTTTTTTTCTCTTTTTCACGCATTAATCTAAATTGGCACCCATGGCTAGTCTTTTTTCCCTATATTGACGAAATTTGAAATTTCGTAATACGCCTTCAATTGGCCGTTTTTCTCTACCAACACAATCGTCATTGATAATCATACAATAGACTTGGTCGCACGACTGAAAGCAACGGCCACTGGCGTCTCCCTTCCTCCTATAAAATCGAATAAAAACGAAGACACGACGAGTGGGCGTGGTTGGACGAAAGAAAAAGAAACAAAGACGACAAGCAACCATCCTTCAGCAGCTTTCTCGTTCCTTCGTTGTAAGAAGCGTCCTTGTCTCTTCGCGAGACGATCGGCAAGCTCGGAATTCTTAGGCCTCGAGAGCGAAACGAATCCAACGCCCTGCTCTCAAAGTCCATCACGCTCAGAATCAACGGCAAAGATACTGAGAGCAGCCCGAAGGTTCTTACAGCGTAAGATGGCAATAAGTTTTAAGAGAAAGAAAGAGACAGAGTAGCCCAACGATACCCTTTGATCTTACGGGTTTAATTAAGCCTCCGCGAATGAAAATTCGCCCAACATTTTTCCTCCTTCTACCTCGCTTATCCCTCTCTACCTTTTCGCTCGATATTCTCCTGCGTATTTTACTTTATATTGGACACTACGTAAAACGGGCACGAGTTAACCGCGAGTCTCTGTGCCTTACCCCACTCTTCTTCACCCTTAGTTTTCTTCACTTTTTTCATCAATATTTTCCAGTCAAAGTAAACCATAGCCAAGGTGGTGAGGTATATGGCGATGGTGCTGAAATTCATAATACAGGGGTACCAACAGTCTTTGCCGTATAAATAAAGACCGTATTCGTTTATTCATTCATAATAATCTAGAAGTCTTGGAATGCTTTAGGCGTGGATCCTACTGTAGTATAAGATACTATCGACGCCCCTACGTATTACCAGCCAATACCAGTACAACTGGTATTGAGAATATCGAAAAAGCACGTAGCTCCTCTGACTTCGGTGCTGCGTGCTGTGACACGGGAGGTTCTATTAATCTCGAATACTTCGAGATTGATCGATACTTTTTTTTTACAGCTTCCATGTACCCGTATCGCTCGTTCCGTTACAGCAGGGTCACTCTCACTCCGAAAGTCCAGCTTGTTCCGTTTTGAGATTTATGCTTGTACGATGAACACAACAGTTGGAAAGTTTTTTTTTTTTTCTTTCTTTTGGGATGATCGTGCTGTCCTGTACTCCCTTGCGTATTGCATATACGGACTGTACCGTCTTTCTCGTGTGGCGGTCGGACGAGGTGCGAATGCCGGTCAAGGCAAACGGAAACAGGTGTCTGATTATGGACAGGATCGAACCACTGTAGAGACCAAACAACGTACCGTTAGTTTTTACTTCTAGGTAGTGCTGTTTTTGTTTGCTGCTCTGACGTCACTACTTTCGTCCGAAAAGCTACTGTTTTCGTATCGTTTGTCGATTTTATTTATAAACGGTACTTGTATTATTTATTTGCGATAATTTATCCCCGGAATGTACCACTGACTTTATTTTATTCTCGTGTCCGATGCGATCGCGATGAGTTTCTATTTGTCGCTACAGTACGTCTATGGCTTTTTAGCTTGCAGTATGTATTAGAATCTGGATATAAGTATTCGTGGGCGGATCGGCGAGATCGGCCGTTCGTGCGACGAATGACGATTTACTCGGTTATCGGAACGCTTTGACGTCGCTCTGCATACTAATGGCGTCAACCTAGTGGCTTATATACATCGACGCGACAGAGTCGTCGACGATTGAGAGTCGAGCGTGGAAATTGGCGCTGCGAATGTTTCTCGAAGTTTCATGGAAATTATTACAGAGTCTTCCTGGGGAATCACTTTGGGTGAATTTCAGCGAGTTCCTATGTGTTATGTACGCTTGTTAAATGGTCTTTGGACGACGCTAAGTGACTTGGCGTATACTTCGAGTTGACGGAACGATTCATTCTGGCATATGATAACCTTCGGATTTCTTACTGTTGAGTGATTCGAAAGTGAAACTGTATCTGGACGTGGCTGATTGTACTGTTTGGTAGGTTGGGACTGTACCTGACATTAAATTCGTAGACCTTGACTTGTAATTAATCCATTGCTGGTCGTTGCCATAAGGTCAGCTGTAAAGGTTCCGGGGGACTATTTCGCATTGTAAATCGTAAGGCGAAGACCCCTCGATGGGAAATTGTTCTTTTTTTAGATATGCTCCACGTGTAATGGCCGAGGGAATAGAATCGTCTTATGAGTATACAGCTGGGATGATGTAAAGCAGCCTCTTTGAAAGAGGCTCTTGTGCGATTTATTCCTCTGGCCAAAAATAATTTAAACGGGTTTACACGTATCGTCCGACACGTGTGACTATCGTGACTGTTTTGTTCTTTACGCAGTCGTGATAAAGCAATTACGCCAACGTGATCGTGAGAGTACGTGTAGTAGGACACTGGGCCGTTTGTCTGATCAGGGGGCCATGTGCTTCACGGGACAGAAGTAGCGACTGTAACGTGTGCGGGTCAAACTGGAAGAATTTAACACTAAACGTGCAATCGAGCGGTCATTCGACCGTTTTGAAGCCAAAAATACGTTTATAAAAGATTGTCGGTAGGTTCAGTATTACGGAGGATTTTTACGGTGGATTTTTCACGTAGCTACATCAGGAGTGAATTTCTATTTAGTCTGAGATTTATCTCGAGGTAGAATCCATTTGGTGAAATGGATGCTTGCGGGTCACTTAATCGGCTTAATCGGTTTCCTTGTAATTTGTGGCTATAGTGGTGGTATCATGGCGAGCGTGGGAAATTGATCCGAGATATCGCCTTGACAGAAATCTCACTGGAAAGCGCACAGATCATCGATTCGCCGATTTCATCGATGCTATCCCTGTAATTTTACTCACAAATCTCTCGGCGAACCACGCGATCGAGAGAGATTACTTTTTTTCAAAGCGAAAATGTGAATTATCCGATGTTCCCTCGAGTGTCACAGTCGGTTCACATTTATTCTCTCGCCCGGAGGATTTCTCATTGGTTCCTTCTTCTATCAAGTTTCTGTGGCCTCTTTTTATTTTTTTCTCTCCGATCGTCCCTCAAATCGATATACAGTGCCTGGCGAGATATAGCGATTTCGCCTATATTGAACTCATAATTCGCACGTATACGATATTTTATTATCAATCTGTGCAAATCGAGGAGAAACTTTTAAAGAGGCAGAGTGGAAATCTCTTGGCTTTTATATGTAATTCGAAATAGATATTTTTTGAAAATTCCAAGTCGACCTATTTTTTTTAATCAGTCTTTTAATTATCGTGGGATCGATCAGTACGGATGCTGCGCATCTCGATCTCTCGCTTGAATATCAGGGATCTAAGGGGAGATTTGAGATAATTTTGAGAGAAGTACGGAAGAGGAATAGAAGGTTGAGGGAGGGAAGATAAACTAGGAAAGGCAGCCTGCCACTGATACTTTTCTTGTGACTGACTGTCC
Organism: Cephus cinctus; assembly: GCF_000341935.2. NCBI lineage: Eukaryota > Metazoa > Arthropoda > Insecta > Hymenoptera > Cephidae > Cephus > Cephus cinctus. The sequence goes on from NW_014332865.1 coordinate 1,054,699, forward strand.
TGTGAAGTGTAAAGAATTTCATTTTTATGCTCGACTTCCGACGTCGAAACGTTTGAAATATTTCATAATTTCTTGGAGTTTCATTTTTTTTTATCAGTTTTATATTTTGTCTTTCATCTCTTCACGTCAATTCCTTCTTACGTTCCTGGTCGACATTTTTCAGGGTTCTTTGCAATATATTTATTTTCAGTCATTCCCCATCGTCGCTTGACTTCCTGTTATCCTTTTTCGATCGTTCCCTCTCCTCTTTCAACCCTCTTGGTTCGCGCAGTGGCTTTCTCAACAGGATCACCCTTGACGAACGAGTTCCACTCTCGGGAGTTTCCTTTTTCGAAATTGAACGGTTTATCTTAACGACGTATCTATCGTCTTTGGGCTCTGGTCACTCGGGGATAAGGGCCGGCTATTTCGGGATGATCGATGTGTATGTATTGCTCCCGTGGAAAAATGAATGATGCGCGACTTAGCCGGCACTTTTTTTTCTTTCCCATACAGCATTCACGTACATATACGCAAACCAGACGAAGAGGACATTTCCAAGGGATGTACATAAGGGACTTCGGAAAGGCAGCCATAAACCTCTCTGCAAAAAAAAAAAAAAGATCACACTGACTTCCTGTACGCGTGTTCCTTCACCGTGTTTACGTATTCGCGAACGTTTCTCAAATGCGAATCCCCGTTCAAACTTCGGCATGAATAACGCGAAGCTCTCGTACACGGTATATATATATATACACATATACATATAATCTATCCGTATACATTCGTCTATGGGAATTCGAACAACTCTCGGGCTCGTAAATTAGCTTTATAACAGCGAGAATAAAAGCCACCGTGACGATCGTTCTCGTATAGGCTTTTACGAGGCGCTTATAACCTTTCTCCGCCGGACAAGTCAGGAAGAGCCTCTTCGACTTTATTCCTCTCACTTTCGTCCTCCTCAGCGCAGAGACTCTCGCTGCTCTCTATTTAATTCACTCGTGCTCGGGCCCCGTGACATTTCGCACTCGGTCGATGCACGAACTCCCCGTGCACGTGACGCGTGCTTTGCCTGGTTCGTTGTATCTCGCGTGGTAGAGGGTATCGTCCCATTTAACGAAATGGGACATGTGTCACAGATAGGCGCCATTAAATTTCAGGTTGAATAGCACCACGCGACATACTGTGAGTATTCATCGAAACACTTCGAACGAGTAACTACCGTATAGACTGTATACGTAGTATTCATTACGTTTCTTGTTTAAAAAAAAAAGTTTTCTAGCTCCCCCCCCACTTTTCTGCTCGATTCATCAGTCGCCCATTTTTTTACAGGCAGACTGCATCCGCGTCTGTCGATTCGTAATGCACCGATCAAGTGCATCGCGAAAATTGTTGGAACGTGCACGTAAAGGTGCAGCAAATGATGAATTGTTGGAGTTTTGGAAGAGAATGTGAAAAATTCGGAGTTCAAAGGTCACGATTGGTGTGCCGTTGAATTTTGGATGCGTTAGGGATTAGGAATCCGGTAGCCGCTCGTTGAATTAATGCATTTTGATCTGCGCGAGAAAGTTCGGTGCTTGATGGGCAGTTACTTTCTTTTCGGGTGGGCCTGACTGTGGCCGTTTAAACTCGTACGTCATGTCTAACGCACGTACTGCATGTGTTACACGTGTTACGTTGCATTCGGACTGACGGGACGTGGAGCCGATGCACCTACATGTCGTTTCCGGATTCCCATTATTCTATACGTGAAACCTCAAGAGCACGTGAGTATTGTTCATTGTGCGTTGGACTGTTTCACATACGAGTGTACGGTAGTGTACGTATAGAGAATGTTACCGGAAGGATGAGCTCCCTTGGCGGAGACTTTGAATCGAGCATTATTACCATTGTCTGTGCTGCTGGTGGCTGTATTATTCCTTATCTTTAATGAAATCTTTTCCTGGCGTCGCGACGCTGCTTACGCGACGACACGATTGTCCCCTTGTAGCTTTCTTGCGAATACGTGTATGTGCGAACCACGTGTTCGATTTTTTTTTTTTTTTTTTTTTTTTTAGATGGAAAACAATGAAGATTACCAAACGACACGTGGCTCTTTATAAAATTTTTGTACGAAGTATGCATATTTATGCTCTTGCACTGGAGATATATTTTATTTTTCCACCTTAGCATACGTTTCCAAGATTTTATAAAAAGCCATCTGTGATTCGCTTAAGATCGTATTGTTTGCAAATTGTCCAAAAAAAAAAGCACATCGAAAGCTCGCGAACCGTATAAAAATATCCGTAAGCTTTATCTTTTCTTGGGACGGAGTAAATTTTTTTTTTCTCCGGCCATTCAGTAAAATCGTTTATTCTCTTTCTGGATTCTCCATAGCATTTACTTTCTCAAATCCTCTTCTCCGAACTTCTTACTGGGGCTCCACATATGCGAGATACGACCAGGAAAAACGCTATTTTTATTCGAACTCGTCGCCACGCTACCTCCATGTCCGCCGCTCTACTATAGCGCATCCCCCTATGTACCACCCATGCCGACCCCCTCTGAACCACTCGTATACGGATTTCCACCCCCCTTCCGATTTCCCTGCAGCCGTAGCAGCTATCTTTGAATTCCACGGGCGCCGAGGCGGGAGCGTCGCGACTATAAATTTCGATTTTCATCCAGACGGCAGACCATTCAATTCTACTCAGCGATCCGTAGCCTAGGAATACGTACTATTAATGTCCTATGGGATCATGCACGTGTCCTGTCGCTCGATAGTTCCACTGAAAAGTTTGAGCTTTCTCCAGGTGTCACAGCCCCTGGGTTGTCTTAGGGCTGGGTGTCTTAGCACAGTCCGTTACCTTTTACGCTCTTGAAAATTCACCCTTTCTTATCTTCACGATCTCCCAAACCCTCCACCGACAGACACGTAGTCCTCGAATAGCCACCCTAGGATAGCACAGGCAGAGACAGCACACTGTGCTGCTGCTCAAACGAACCGTGTAAGGAGTGTGCTTCTTGCCGAGAGTGCTTTCATCTCACTCGTAACGCCACTCTGTAGACTCTTTGCCTCTCTCTCTCTCTCTCTCTCTCTCTCCCCCCCCCTCTCTCTCTTGGAAAAAGAAAGATTTTCTCTCGATGCAATTATCTCGCCTTTAATTATTTTCTCGCCAAGACACATCAAGCGGATAGTAACGTATCCGAGCCACCTGCCCCAGTTATCCCATGGGAGGATGAAATAGCGCACCGGTTTAGCTTCTTTCATCAGTCAGCTAAGGAATCAATATTTATATATCGTCACAAGTGGTAGCTTCCCAAGTATCGAGCACACTGTATATATCTCTATCTAAAATTTCGAAAGGTTTTGAGTCGCGTAACGTAGCGTCGATTGTCTCCGGGAGGTCATTAATTGAAGTGCCTAGCTGATGGAAGGTACACCTAACCTACGTAACCAGGAGACGAGAAGCCTTGACTTCTCCCTTACCGGTTCCCTCGTAACGCACGAGCGCCTCGCAGACGCATGCTCTCGACTACCACTCGCGCGAGGTCATCGCTTATTCCTTTTAGTTTTTTTCCACCCTCCCCCACACGAAGCTTTCTCATCGGACGTGCCGAAGTACCTCGATCGAAATTACTCAGCCACGTAGCATTTTGACACGTGTCAAGCGTCACTACGGACACTTACTTTTCCATCAGCGATCAATTTTCTTCGTTCGGTATATCTTATGGAATGACTGAATAACTTACAAAGAGCGTGCTGTGTCTGCATTGTACCGGATGTTTTTCTTCATATTATATATATATATATATATATGTGACTGTAGATATACAGGCACTATAGTGTGTCACTACCCATCAGGCTTCTGTCGGCATTGTCCGTACTTTCACCTATCTCGTCTTTTCCATCCCATTCACTCGGAATGCAGTTTGAGCCGAATACGTCGATGCGCATCGCGTTTCCAACGAGCGACACGTGCGTCGGCTACACGGCAGCTTTCTTTATGGGGAAGCACGCGCTGTATGTTCTAGTTTATTCATTCGCTCTCGTATTCTTGCCGGATAAAGGTGCACGGGAGTACTTGCTCCTGTTTCCAGGCGCGGTCACTCGGACGTCTCCGTAAACTTTTCCCAGGAAATCCTCGCGAGACACGTTCTGCTATTCTTTGATAAGAATTTCGATTCGCGAATGCAGGATACACCTAGAGAGAGAGAGAGAGAGAGAGAGAGAGAGAGAGAGAGAGAGAGAGAAGGAGAGAGTTTCTGTGTAAACTTGCACTATTCTATTATCTACGTTCGTGGCTACGTTACTCGTACCTTTGCACTCTTCCTATCTAAAGTCCGCATAGAGAACACGTAAAACTTTTGTTCCTCTCTTATATGAAAATATGGTAGATGGCGCCTGGGACTTTGCTCGACGCACGTGCCTTCGCAATTTGCACGTAAGAGTAAACGTTTCACGTACAAGGTGCCGGGATGGTTCTATGGCCGTACCACGTGCGCGCGAATCAATCTTCAATATCATGCTTCGAAGCCTCGAAAATTCTTTGATAAAAGATAAAAAAGGAAGGAGAGAAAGGATTCGGCGTCGTTGAAATTCCTCGGATATAGAGGGGTTGGAAATATTTATTGTGGCATCCTCTTCTCGCTTGGTTCCTTTACGCATCTCGCCCTTGGCGTATGTTCTACCCAGATAAGGATAAGGTCATAGCCGTATCGTGCACGTACTTCACGTGTCCCGGGTACGTCCTGAAAATGTCATGAAACGATTTTTATCTATCGATTAATCTTATTTCTCCTCGTCGTATTGTTTCGCCGGATATTGTATCTTTATTTAAATTTGCAAATCTCTCGTGTTCTTACCGGTGCCAAGGTTCAACGTGGTTAAAAGTGGAAGGTCATAACGCGTAAGGTCGTTTATTCAGCGCGGCTTAGCCTCCGGTCTTAGCATAATCTTATGCGCTTCTCTACCCGATAAACTAGATTACCACTCCTATCTGTATCGCTTCGCGTTGCCACAGCGGCTCCAGCCGCAGCTTTCGTATTATCTTCCTGGTCATTGTGTCGTATAATCCGACACCGGGCCTCCCTCTCCATTTAGCTGTATATATTTTAGCCGTAGGGCATCCCACGTCGCGTTGTACGGCCCTGACGTTGACGGGCCACGCGTTCTACGTGGCTGTAAGTGCATTGCCCTCTCCATAACGCAACACCTACCTCCTACGGCCGCGAATCCTATCCTATGCCGAGATGCGCATAAATCTTGCAAATCGTGCAAATCCTTCTCGTCGCGCATCGTCGTCGATTCACCTGCGCAAATTCGCAGGCGCATTCCAAAGATACATGTAAAGTCCAACGGAGCATTCCGAACCACGAGTTCTTCGCTTCTATGGTAACGTACTCGCGTACACGTGGTATACCTATATACATCGTCAGATAGTAAAAATCGATTTCCACTCAAAGCGCACTGAAAAGATGTGCTTGAAATAATAAAAATAACGTCTCATTGGAATAACAGTAATAAATGTATTTAATGGGATTTCATATCGATAAATCTGACATTTCTACTCAAGTTATATGTATAACCGGGTCTATCTCTCTCTTGCTCTATATATACCATTCCTCGTGTTATTGATAACGTGGATGAATTTAGTTTCCATTTCTTAACCAGAAGACTAGACGGAGTTCGTGTGGGTGGTATGTGCGTGTACAGTAGATTGGGTCAGGTAAGTAGCTGATTGATGATTATGGTCGTCACGTGGAAAATTATTCCACTGACTACGCCAATTGCACCGGGGACTCAAGTGCTTGGAGAACTTTAAGCTCCTTCGTCACAATCATCTCCTGGCTCAAACTCATCTCTCGACGTTCCGTACCACAAATGGATACAAGTTTCGCGGAGACTTCGGGCAAGTCTGAGTCCCGTTGGATACAGGTATATGTATATTGCTACCTTAATGATTTACGTAACGAACCCTTCAATGTCTCAAGGGCTTTTAGTTGCACCCTCCCGAGCGCCCCTCGCGGACTGTTCGACCTCTCGACAACCTTTGACCGCTAAACTCGTGCGCGACCTTCTACCAAGTTTATAATTTATGGTTATGAAATTCTTCCTTTTTTTTTTACATTTTTCTAATTTTTCATTTTATTTCAAATTCTCACTGATTACCGCTACTCTTATCGACTGTATAACTTATATGTCGAAGTAACAACGTAGTCTCAATCAAACCAACAGCTACTGTTATACACGGTGTAATAACAGGGGAATATCGCGAAAACGAGGCATTTTATTCCGCCACGAATCCTGCCCCATTTTTTTATTTTAATTAGGAAATTTGTACAATGGACCAACAATTAATCCTGCTTAGGATTCAAGATACTCACGGATACGTCTGTAAAATCATTCGATAATACCGATAGAGCAATTAATTAAAATGAGTACAGTCCGCGTAAAAAAATTTTATTTCGTCCGACGGGCGTTTCTAAAGTAAGCTGAACGGTACCGTAGGACCCAAATATTGTTTTCTTATCGGTTCCTTTTATTCTATTGTTGTGTTCGACGTTAACGCGAACGTTCGAAGAGACCCAGCACTTTCTTCTTATAGGTTACATCCAACAAGGGACGTCTGATGACTACCAAAAAGGCTATTTCGATTTTGAATTTTCCCACAATTTCGTCACGTCGTCATGCAGCTTCCACAATGGTACCTGCGGTGATCCCATCGAAATGACATGTGCGGTGTAACGCTTTCAAAATAATACCAACGTCAGATTCTCTTTGCGGTCAAACGAATTGACCGCGAGAGCCTGACCGCGCGGCCATGCGGTCTGTTTAAACTGATCGATGATCGCTAACGACCATAACTGCTTGAAATAAGCGGTAGAAATTCGTGTAAAACTGATTAATTTCCTTGATTCTAGTCGGTTGGTCAGAATGATGTATATGGTACATCGTATACATACTTTCGAGTAGCATCGTATGTAAATAGTGTGCAGCGACGAATTTTCAGAGCCGTATTATAACCGTAGAGTTTTCACTTTGATTTTAAGTTTTGCTACTGGGCCCGGCCTGACGTCATATGCAAATCGCTTGTGTGCTTTACCCGTGTGATAATACCTTGTCGTCTGTCTCGTGTGGACACTCGCGGCGCAGCTTAACGTTTCCTGTAGCTTTCGTAGTCTACAACGTTGTAGGTACGTACTGTGGTTAAGACTGGAGGAACTGCGATTTAAATGGGCGGATACGTGTGTTGCGCACGGAAGAGAAATTATGTGTACTTACTATATTATACACTTATATACGTACGTATGATAATTTGTTATATCCTTCGTGGAATTCTATTTTAGTGTTTTTTTTTTTTTAATTGCATGGGTAATAAATCGTGTCTGCTTCATAATCATCCACTTGGGATTTACGTCGGATTTTTTTTTTTATTATTATTTCAGTAGTGACGTGTAATCGTGATTTGTTGACCCCCCCTTCCTTTTATATTAATAGCACGGGATTCATTATTAACGCTGGATCAAGAAATAATTGTTTGGCCCTAAAGTTTCATTGGCTTTTTTTAATCGAGACATTTTTTTCTCATAATCCAATTTTATTTTCGTGATTTAATTGCTTATTATAATTTTGATTACTTTAAGACGATTTGGTGTCCTATACGTGGTTTAATAATTATTTCACACTTTTACATTTCTAAGGTAACCACGATCTGTTAAATTTATTGCATGTACTGAATATTCCTGCCACGTGGCTAATTAAATTGTATCGAACGACGATAGTGACGACCCAATCAGTATGTGTTGTATGCACTTTGTCGAGTTGGGATTTTTTAAAAAAAATTGTCTTTAGAATTTTTTTTAAGAAGCCTCGTGAGGAAATTTGAAAAAGTATTGGTATAAGATCAAGAGGACCGTAAGTTTTTTATAAAAGGAATTCGCCGATATGCATAATACGAGTAACTGGCGAAAAGAGACTCTTTAGAAACTTTCTAAAGTAGCCTCGTTATCGCACGGTACTCTAACTTGACCCTGAATTTTTTTTTCGAATGCCTCATCCGATGTCCGCTTCAATTCTTTTCGCGTGTGATTCAACGAAATCTGTGTATACGCATGCGCGGACCCGGCTCTGCCGTCCATGAAAATTTCATAGACTTGATTAATAATCAGAGTGACTGTAGAGCTGGAAAGAAGGTGTCAAGACCTCATGAAATTCGCATATCGTTGCCTTCTACCGGGGGGAGGAAGGGGGGAGGAGACGTCAACGCGGTTCTGCACTCGAGCAACGTCAACCCAAGATTTTCGTGCTTTCCTCACTGTGCTGTCTTGCGACTTCAAATTCTGCCGCGTCACGTCCCATCCTGCTCACTGTACAACCTTAGAAACCCAACCTTCCTCAGACTCCGTTAACGATGCCTCCGTATCTCTCTTAACGATATCCGCATAGTGGTTGTTGTTCTTTTTTTTTTTATCTAAACTAGACTGTACAGCTTGTCAGTAGTATAATAATTTTATATTTGAGTTGAGATATTTTCGCGGTTTATTTTGGCCATTAGTTTAGTTTGTAGCCATTATATCAATTTTCGTCACACTCGTAAAAGCTTATACCTATTTCCGGTACTCTTACTAGATAAAATTGGTCAATTACGAAAGTATCAGTTAAAGTATCTCTGAAGTCAATCTCAAATGGAATTTCTTGATAATTAATTTCTGCTGATAAAAGCTTTGCCCCCGTTTCTTCCCATTGGACTCATTTATACATAATTAATAGGGCTACAAATGGATCAATTTGATGGCCACGCACGATACTAATGTGACCAACAATTGTACACCTACCCCGGCTAGATTCGCCCGTAGAGAGTTATTCGGGACTATTGAACCACCTGAATATGGTTTTGTCGTGGAAATTAATAGAAAAATGGATGCAGTGATCTTACAATTACGGTGGTTCGGTAGTCTCCAATTAACCTTGTGTGTTTATTCAATATATATGTATATATGTATATACGGAATGAGAAATCCTAGACTCTGAATCTGGTAAGAACCTCCGTATGTATTAGGTGCGCTATTCTTCAATCAGATTACCCGTACCTAAAGGCCATTGAGAACTGTCGCGTGGATCAGTGCGTTGACATGTTTATAATGCGATATCAAGAATACCTTAGTTGTAGGTGCCGCGGGTAATCGAAGAATAGCGCACCTAATACATACGAAGGCTGCTACCGGATTCAGACTCTAGAGTAATTCACCCTGTATGTAATGTGGTTGCTCGTGTCTTTTCAAGGTACCTTGTATATGTATATTGTGACGTGATTTTTTAAATCACGGTCGTAAGACAACTTCAGCTATTGTTTCGGATAACGTTCACGGCGTCCTGGTTCCTTTCGGGTCGCCACCCTGCTCAGAAATTTGGCTCTCGGATAGATTCGTACGGTTACGTCAATACTCTATTCGGATGATTTGTTTCGTTAAGACCGAGGTGCTCGGATCTGCCGTGAAAATGACGAGACGAAACGACTTGTCTGGCAAATCACCCGCTGGGACGTCTCCACGGGCCTGCGGAAGTCCGGGTGCAGTGCCGACTCCTCGTTGGAGACAGGCAATGGGCTAGAGAACGGGCGGCGATAGAGTTTAATACGGTTATGGGCACTGGAGGAACCCCCTAGGCCCGGGTCGAGTGTGTTAGCCCCTGCTTTTGCCCTGTGACCCGGGGAAGCCTCCGTGGAGGATCTCCAGAAATCACGTACCGATTCGCTAAGGAACGCTCTCGATTTGGTTTAAAGGGACGACTCGAAGGAGATGGAAGAGTTATCGGCTAAAAGGCTCTCGACCAATCAGAATGATTAGTTCTCGGATTTGGCTATTGTCAATCGACTGCTTTAAAGCAGTCTGTCTCGGGGCACCGACCGAGGTGTCACGAGGGACATCGCGCTCCCGTGCTATCTGTTGATAGTTTTTCTTGCCGTGTTTCGCTACGGTATAGCAAGTTCTCGATTCGTACAGTTCCCGCGTTGTTCTCGCGGTATCCAGGCAATTCTATGGATTCCTGTGAGTGTTCCGGAGGTGTAGTGCTGTGCCTCAGTGCAGTGTCCACCAGAGTGTCCTTTGGATGCGGTTCTCGGCCTCCACGGATTAGCTGCCCCAGCTCCGGTGAGTCTCCCAATTTATTAATTGGTGAAGGGATCTCGATAGATA
>NW_014332865.1:1064986-1086369 GCF_000341935.2 Cephus cinctus
AAAAGAATTGGCTGGCGGCCGCCTGGCTTGCGGATGCACGAACGACGGGTGGACGGCCGAAGGTAACGCAGGTTGGTTCTCGAAGATAGTTCGTTCTCATATGTTTAGCTATCGGTGTCGGGTCAAGGAAAAGAATTACGTTACAATATATATTAGGATAATATAGGTTGTCTGAATTATTGTGGTTGCTCGTCGTGTCATATTTTAAGACATAATGGATATTTGGCGAAAAGATATTAATGGCGATAGTCTATTTACGTTCTACACGAAATTCATTACTGTCCTCTCTGTTACATTATCGTTAATGTCCATTTCGGCGAGTACTACGTGTATTTATGGTAAAAAGCTCAGACAGGGGCTAGTGCGAGGTATTTGCATTGCTTTAGAATCAACATCCATTTTAGCACATAAATACAGCTATTTAAATTTGTAACGCGAGAGAATATATTTCGAAGTGTTAAAATTTACAAATTTCTATTCCATTGTTGTTAATAAGTCTTCGCGTAAATTACTTTGGATCAATTTCTTCAAGAATGAAATCTAAGGAAATCTTCTCGGTGATTGATCGGACGATCAATCAATTATGTCAGGTAAGATTTTACGATGCCCTCGCATATATATATATATATGATTTATAATGACGCATAATTAATGGTGAGCCTTGAGCATTACGCAGCCAGCACGTAATTTTCACATGCGACAGCTGCCCCAGACTTCCTGTATTAATCAAAGACTTTGGGGCGATTGGTTGATCGAAATTTTGAATATTGATTGTTTGTCCTGGTATTGATAATTAATTATTTTTGAAAAAAAATAAATAAATAAAAACTCGATCCACCGGGTGATAAATTAAGAAAACTAATGTAAGACTACGGTACTCCGAGCCTTTTGTTTGGAACGAAGTACAGGTTTTTCTATAGAACGAGAAATTGAACAGGGACTTTGTGGGACAATTGGTCCTTGAAAATTTTCTAGTGGAATGCCTATCCTTTGTAATCGTAGCCCACGTGGCTTTAGTACTTAATCGTCGTTATATTTGATACTGCATTGCAACTGCAATTTTCGTTTTATTGTGGAGATTTTTTTTTTTCTTCCATAGGACGACACAAATTAGGCAGCGGACTCTGTGGGTGGTTTGATATTTGATGCCCGAAAATGTTCCAGTGGAATGTCTGTCTTTTGTAATCGTAACCCACGTGGTTTTAGTATTGCACCGTCGTTACATTTGATACTGCATTGCAACTGCATTCCTCATTTTATGCACCTGACGGTAACGCGATCCAGATTGCAGCCGATAGAAGTTGATAACCTTTGTACAACGTTCCTGCATGCCGATACATAATTTATTCGTGACTATCCATAAAGTCACATCACTTCTTCCGATAACCGTAGATGCAGTTGCACCTGCATTAACTCAATTCATTTTTATAAGCTTTCTCTATCTTTTTCTGTATGGCAACGAACCAAGCGCAGGATGCATTGTTGCACTTAGCTATGAGACTTAATAAAAAAATAATAGTTCTTTCCACTGACACGGTATGTATTTTTACTACTGACCGATACCGGACGACGTGTCAATGAAAGTTCTATAACGAGACCCAATTACTACCGATCGCTAACGTCGAGTATCCGGTTGCTAATTAAATTCCATATATATCAAATACACGAAGCGCCGTTTCACGCGAGGGTCTATGTAAGATCGATCGTGGTGCAATAAACGTACGCGATCACCGAAGGAACCTGAATCTTGTCGAATGGTCCAAGAGGTAAAACATTCAGGATCTAGCCAGAGATGAAAATCCGCCAGGACACGAATTTTTCATGAAGACGAGTCCTCCTTGATTAATTGTATCGATAAACGAGCATTCAACCAAGTTGCACCTGAGGACCCGCGTGTATATGCGAACAAAGGCGCCTTTGGCGAATTTTCCGCTCTTCCAGTTTCCCCCAGTTCAACCAACTTGATGGATCTGACCTGCAGCTGTTGTGGTGGGTCGTCATTTTTTTTTTTCTTTCTTTTTTCTTTCTTTTCCTCCTTCTATCAACTTCCCATTAAGCGACGGATATTTACTCACGTTTCAGTTGCCGTTTTCTCCCTCGCACTCTTTTAAACCCTTATCCTACTCTGTCACGAGAGTCACGCGACTCCTGTCGCTCATTCACTCTTGCCAAACTTACCGTACGTACGGCCATCCCGCAATACGTGTATCTCAGCCTCGGAGGGATGCTGCAGGAATATTGAGATATACGATTTGCATCAATATCAATTTAGCTAATTAGTTAACAAACCGTTCCGTTCAGTCGCCAAGGGAGTTTCGCGCATTCTCTCTGCTCCGTCCTTCTCTCCTCTCCCCGTATTCATCCCTTACCTTCGGTCTTCGTCCTTCCTGAGTTCAACCGACCATTAGTCGCATAAATCAAAACTTAGCGTCCCGAAGTTACCTCTGGCTCTGGCGCCCGTTACGTTCCGTTGGTTCCAGTGTCTCGGCTGCCAGAAGCAGAAACAGCGAATTCGCTAGATTCCGGAGGCTCAGCTCCACTAATAAGCTTTGCTTTAGTTTACACCCGTTTAACTTTCGCCGCGACAAACACTCGCCCGTAGTTTTCCCATCCGGAACAAGAACAGGTATACCTAATGCACACGACGCGTCGCTGACTCGACCGCGTCACTCTTATCGATACAGGTTATCCCTGCCGATATGTATAATCACGTACTTACAAATCGTCACAATGACTTCGATCGCTCTCTAATCTCACCCAAGACACATTTTCATTCGCTAGGGATACATAAAAATCTAGTAATTAAAGGGATGTACAGTATCCTCGAAAAATTCCCTAGATTGCTTCTAACCCCGTATTTCCCCTGTACTACAACTTCCTTCGTATGTTAGGTTAGGCACACTTTGTGTCTAGTGCAATTTCACGAATAACAGTTGGTACCTGAGGGGGTTGGAGGTGGCTGGAGGTTCGGTAGAGGGGTTGGCTGACAGTCACTCGGGCAATTCACCAAGTGGCTTTACGGGTTATCCAATATCGTGAGAATCTCGTAGGTGTCCCAGAGTTCCCACAGAGTCCCCGGAGACTGTGTTAAATCGTTCCTCTAGCCTCATATACATCCAGTACCGTACACAGGTCTACGTACGCCTGAGTCTCGTACCAAGGAATCTCGTACCACGTGCGCCATATTGGAATTTTAAGGTTGGCCCGAGACGTCACCCTCGCATTGGTCCACCGCTAACAAGTCTTTCAGCCATTAGAACACGAGTCCGATGCTCTGGATTGACTCGACAAGTAGTTGCTGCTGGGGGTAGCTTATGCCCGTGCATCCTGGTCGACCTTCCTGGTTGACCGACCGATTGGCTGCCATCGGACCACCGGAGTAACCTGCTCGCAATTAGCCCGGGATCCGTGACACCTAGCCTAATCGTGTAACTTTGCTGGCTATCCACAATAGCCAGGCGCCCTTTGATAAAGTCCAACGCAATTACCAACCCCCCTCTTGGCCATCCCCTACGGGCTATTTACCGTCTGCAAACTTCTGCCGAGTTTCACCGTCACGTCTGTTTCTTCGTCCTTAGCTGCTGGCAGGACGCGGGGATATTGGGAAGGGGTGGCTCCTAGGTACAGAGGCTGGGTGGAGTTAGCTGAAACGTAAGGTGGGAAAAGGTGAGAAGGGGATGAAAAATGAAAAAGGGCAGGAGACCAAGGGAAGAATAGAAACGAGAGAACTTCCGGCGACCTTCGAACTTGTCCCGGACCGTTATTCAGTGCGTCGAAAAGTTTCTTCGCTTTCTTTCTCTCTGTGTCTTCCTATTACTTTCTGCTCGTACGAGAATAGGTACCCCCCGGGCTCTTCCTGCTTCCCAACTTCCTCATGTGCCTTCGGCTTATTTCTGACTTCGTGCCAGTCGCCTAACACGGATGTCTCATTCAATGCAGATACATCGTACGGCGCCGTCCTCCGTCGCAGGAGACACAGCTAAGCCAGTTTGTCGGTGGGTACGGTTAATTAATCGGATTTATGCTGTACGCGCTATCTGGGCCGTGTCTCTAGAATCGTGTTAATTAAGCTATTGCCACTGCCGTTCGCGGAGATTCCCATGCGGTTCATTCGTCGTTGGATCCTGAAACTCTAACTGTATCGTTAATACGCTACCGGGTACCTACGTGACTTCTTCGTATACAATACTCTTTTGAAATTAATGATTCATCTATACAGGTATATAGTATATGCGCGCCTATGTAATATCACGTACGGACCTTTACGCACGTAGCTGACTGCACTCTTTAAAGTGATTTTAGATGATTTTAGATGATTACCTCGAACGATGCTCGGCAACTAAGTAAGCCGTATATTAATTATCATGATGATTATGCATCATCTGACAAGCAGTAACGCCGTACGGTAGAACAGTGACAGGTGTGCTCAGCTGATAACCTCAGTTTCAATCATCATAAGTGTATAGTACAGTACGCACCGTAGACTCTAATTGTCTAGGGTCCTTAGAACGATGCCGACCAATCGAACTAATGAACGAGCACCGAAGGCCTCGCAGAAGTCCCGAGGTGTCGGCGATAATATCGCACTGGTCACCGGGTCGACCGTTTTTATGATTGGTCCGACTGTATACAGTATGCAAATATGTTCGCACGCGTTCATATAGCTACTTTATAGACTATCAATTCATCCAATCGGTACACGTGTTAGCGACCCTTCTGTGCCCGTCTTTCTGTTCTTTACTGTACACGGATTTTTTTTTTTTAAATTTATTTTTTTACTCATCCCGTCACACACCCCCTGGCAATGTTACCGGAAGATACGGACAACAAGGACCAACAGAGTCGGGTCGCACGAAACTAAATAGAAAGAGGAGAAGAATTCCGTAAAAGTTTCCTCCCTCGTCGGCCGGCGCCAGTCGAGTATTTCCGAATCCCGCGAGGCTTTCGCTTCATTGTGTATCCTCCTTGCTGACAGGGTTATTGTTCCCCAGGATCAATATGTCCGAGATTTCGAATGAACACGGGGCTTTACTTCCAGCCTGAAGTCTCTCTCCTTCATATCCAGCCGAGCTCATCGCGTCCACGAAGCATTCTCAGTCCTGAAGCGCCGGTCCCGAAGAAGAGTCACCTTACGCCTCTGTATCCTCGTCCACCTTGATCCTCTGTCTCACTCATTCCAGGCATTTTCTACTCTGGCCTCCAGAGTGTTTTTGTCGAGTGGTTTTAGCTTTTGACTCTAATCTCGAAGCAATTAATCTCGTGCCAAAAGCAGAGTCGGTCTTGTGGCCCCTCTTGCTCCTCCGCAGCTTCCACGGACAACCTCTGGATTCCTCCTGGGAAAGGTGAAGGATGACGGGCGTACTACCCGGGCTTACTCATCCTGCAAAAAGCATTAACGGGTTACCGCAACCACGGGAAGTTTGCAGTTCGGCTGCCAAACGAGCGATCTCGCTCGCCAGGATGCTGCAACCCCCGTATGCGATACACCTACGGTCCGTAAGCTTTTCTTCAAGTTTGTGAATACTCGTATGCACGCTTGCTCAGGTCAGTGGTCGCGCTGTTTGGGATATGGTCCTTTATGGTAAAAGAAAATGTCCCTAGGAAATGTAACTAGCATCCGAAGCTATTATGGACCACTGTTTACGTGCAATATAAATATATGTTCACGAAGACTTAGTTATCTCTGTGCTGATTTTTAGTTTAATTGAACTTCCGTTGCGCTCGGTACACTCGGTACGCCTCATTGTGCCTCCGTAATTAGGAGATTCTACATTCGCCCGTGACTGCGCTTCGCGAGACTCGACAAAGGCACTTTAATTAACCGCAAGACGCTTCAGCGCTTAATCCAGTGCTTGGCGAACGGACTCGTGGCAGGGCGGTGGGGACTGTGTGTAAGGATGAAGTGAAATCTTTAAAATTCACGGGACCACGGGGTTGGCTCATTTCTTATGAACCACTATTGGCACTTGTTAATCACACTTTAAAGGCCCTAAAGTCGATGCTTGCTTTTGAATAAAATCATAGGTCGTTTTAAGCATCGTGGGAAAGCTGTATTGTTGGCGTCCACGCGTCGACGTCGACACGGCGCGCTCTTATTAAACCGGACAATCTCGTTAGAAACAACATTGTTACCTGGTATCGAACGAGTGTCGGGTGTTTGTCCTTTGGCCATTTTATTCCGTCCCTTCGGCGCACTTGCTCACTCGTTACCTGCTCCCGGCTTGTCCCTGCTCCGATCGACTTAGCCAGAAGACACGTGGCCCATTCTTATCATTCGCATTGTTATCTCCCTGACATTGTGTTACACGTCTGTGTGACATTCGGCAAGTATTTTCATGCCGTCTAATCAGTTTTAATGTTGCTAGTTGAGGTCGTCGGGTAACCGCGTTATGCTTCGTAAAAATGATACCCGAGACCTCGAATTTTTGTTCTTCTGATCGAGTCGTTTGAATTTCCCGCGCACGTCGTTCTTTGGCGCTCGGGAGGAAAATCGAGCGTTTTGATTTTTCGGCGGAGTTTGTGAAACTGAAATTCTTCGGACGTTCATTTTGGGTTCGTTGTCTGCCACTCCGAAGGTTCGGTCGGATTCTCCGTGTTTTCTCCGGGGGGTTGCGTCAGTGACCTTTTAGCGACCTGGTCCTTAATATAATGTTACGGCAGTCAGGATTAGTTGATGATCGCCAGGAGGTTTCCTCGCTAATTTGCATATAGAGTGAAATTATAACGACAGGCCAGCGCTGTGTTGTCCATGGATATATCGTGTATGGCTAGTGTGCTGTTATCTACCGACCTATGGGAATATACTTTGGACTGGATGTACATACATATTGCACCTATGGAATTTTCTATGGATCAGTCGGAATGGGACAAATTTTTCTATTCTTCGAACTATGTGTATACTATATACATAGTTTGTTTACTGTGAAAAAAAAAAACACTGGTTAATTAATCTGTGCATAGCTTCTGTATTTGGTATGTACATCGTTGTCCATCCTGTAGGATTAATCGGTTGAAACGAATAAGTCAGATTTGACAGGAGTCGTTCAATGATTTCTGTTGAATGTCATTCGGCAGCATTGTTCAGCCAAAAGTGAACAAATACGTTTCCCACTTTAGATTGGCTGCTAGCCAATTTAATCGATCGTTCAGGAAAAGGCCAACAGTTAAGATTTTTTGAGTTTCCTATACCTACCGTGAGTGCGAGAGAGACGGTCTTACGGACGTTAAACGCGTAAGACAGGGACGCGTATACTGACAGTTCAAATCCGTCTTATACGCAGCTTTAATGCATTGACGGCACTATGACTGAGACTTTATATATGGAGGAGACTCTATATATGGAGGTGTCTCGATGTAGATTATCTACGAGATTTTGAATGAATTTCAATCTATTTATTAAATTTTCAAAAATAAAGGCTTACAGAATTATTTATTATAAAATCTTACTACTTGAAGATTTACAAATCCGTCGTTGATGTAAAATACATAAAGACTCTTCATCGACTCAGATTACTTGGCAAAAATGTATCTTGAGATATCTTTCAATCTTGCCGCGCTTCCTCGGTACAAGTGTCAAATATTTGCTATTCCAGGTAAAATCGAAGCCTCAATAAACCCTTTGGTGTTTACTGGCTGGATCCAGGGAACGCGGATGCTTTCGGTCTGTCCCAAAAGCTTCACCCGCTTTGTCCCGTTCGTCACCCTCGTCTTCATTTCCTGTTCCCCCTAGACACGTGGCCGAAACACACGCGAGCGAAATCCTTGACAAGCCTGACTGACAGACTGTCACGCGTTTCAGAGCTAATTGGATGGCTGGTAAAGATTTCACCGGAAGTGGGACGTTCGATTTATATTGATTGAAGCACATATAAATGAGGGACCATCGTTCGTCAATTATCTAACTGATTCCCATATACGTCCAATCAGTCGGCGCGATTGAATATTGGCATTTGATTTTAATTATTTAAACGGAAGTATCGGTATAACTGAAATATTTAGCTGAGAATTCGGAACAGAAGCTAAAATGCATAACCCTATAGTCGCGCGGAGCATGAGAATCCTATAACGTTGAGTATTAGCCTCAAGATCCGCGACTACTTTTTGATCCTTTCATTGGATTTCTGGGCAGGTTCCCGCTCTTGGCGGTTAGTTTAATTAAAAATTTTCCGAGTACGATGCGACCCCCGTCGCCATCGTCGACACGCTCGAATCAACCCCGAAGGGCGGCGGCGCGCCTTGCAATTCAGGATAGTGACGGTTTCATACCGTTCCTGGCACTGCGCCAAGATCATCCAGCCGCGATACTCTGCCCGAGAGGATGCACCAGGCTGGGATGATGCAATTAAGATGACGGAGCTTTAAAATGTCCTCGTAGTAAGGAAAGCGCGGTCGTGCTTATTCTAAAAATTCTTTTTACCCAAAATCCCAAGTAATCTTGTAAATCCGATATATTTACAAGTTTTTCATATAATTCGATAATTATATTGAGAAAGCTATATTTTTTTTTTTCTATTAAAATGCTCATCCAAATATTCAGTCCGACCAGTTATCATTTTCCCTGATCCCCGATTAACCTCTCTCCTCTTCTTCGCCTTTCTCTTCCGTACTCTTCCCCTTTTCCAAATCTCGCCGGACCCGCGAATACAGCTAGCACGACATTTTCTTTCCCAAAGATACGAACGTCGACAATGGCAAAAGCTGCTCAGTTTACGACAGAAGCCGGACACCGTCGCTCGTGGCTTCTTTCCTTTCACCGTTTATGTCGGGATCGATCGTCGGCGCACATTTTATAAAGTCGTTTACGCGACGTTACAAGATAAACCATCCGGGCACAAAAAAGTAGCTTGACCTACTATTGCAGGCATATTATTATTTCTTTGTTTTTCTCTCGAAAATAAGGAAACGACCTCTCTCACATTACATATGCCTATATGCGATACCTATAGTTACAGGTAAAATTGTTTACGACACACAGTTCACTGTAAACCCAATTAAATTATTTCCAATAAATCAAATTATGACGCGTTAATCAAACGTACATTGTGAACAATGTTACTCAATTTTTTTTGGCCAATCACCCTATCGTACCGCACCTAACTATTCCGTCACGTCAATTCATTATACCCTGAGCAAACTTGCCGTTTCTAGTTTACTCGCCTATAGGAGCGTGCAGCTTGCCGTGACGTTCATTGATTCACTCGAGTAGCACGGGACAGCGAGTCCATGACGTTCGGCTCCATTTATTACAGCGATCTACATTTCTCAGTCGCGTCTAAGAATCCCTGTAGAGTTCCATTAAAATTATGGGTAGCGCACGGGGTTTCTCTCTCCGCGTTACGTAAAGAGGCCACTTTGTAGCCCTGCGATATACACGGCTATAATATATCTATATACACGGTGACTCGAATTGCACCCTCTTACCGGGGTGATTCGTTATCCGAAACTACCACAGGACGCTATTTAAATGCTTCTCTACGGACGGCAGCGCGGAGCACCTCGGCAGCCCTCCCGTGCAAGAGGGGTGGCTCGCGTGCCACGATATGTTAAACAATAGATCCCCCACGTGTTGGCAACTGCATGCTGGAAGAGAACCACCCTTAATAAAAATCCATATAAGCGTCCAGAGTCGCGTTCGAGCACCACTGCCAGAGGACGTGTTAATGCTCTATAAAAAGTAAGCATTTCCTTCTTTTTTTTTCTCCCCCCCCTCCAAACTCACTTTTTCATCCCTTACCCACTTTTTTTTTTTTTTTTTTTTTTTTTTTTTTTTTTTTTTTTTCCCACCACACGACACTACGCCGCAACCCTCGTGCAACACGCGTGTAGGATCGTGTAGGAAGATAGCTCGCGGTTCGCGGTTCTCGTAGAGGTGGGATACGAGGGGTTGGGATAGGGGTGGATGAGACACTAGTGAAAATGGGCTTTGCGTGTAATTATGCGCTCCACGCTCGGGAACTTATCTTTATTTTAGCTTGTTATAAATTAGTCGGCCCCTCGTTCTTTCGTGTTCGCGCTTTAAAGCCCCTCTGTATGTAAAAGGTGTAATAGTACTCTTTCCTTATGGCACTGACGCGCGTACACGCGTGAGCCTATCGGGGGGATGCTTTATTACGGGTGAACCCCTCTATGCCTTAGACTTTGGAAATACTCCGCTTCGTTATACGGAGACGTGTCTGGTGTTGATGTGTCCTACGTGTAGAAGATTGTTAGCTACGAGACGCGTCGCCGGTAGATCACTTTACACGATCTTCTCTATCACTCCAATATTATCTCATCTAGAGGAAAGAGGATCTAGATACTATCGGGGATATAAGTATACGCGAAGACGTCAAGTATCCCTGAGCTTCCCTAGAAAGTCGTTTCTGCCAAGGGTCTCTAGGGTGTCTTATCTGAATTTTAGCCGAGCGGATTATGGAGATACGCGGTATTAGCGCCTAACTCCCTGCTTTGCATCTACGTTACGCCGGGGCTTTAGTCACCGGTTATGCAGGGGGGTCGGTCATAAGCGTCCAGTGTCTAACGTTAATGACGATCTCAGCCTGTAGCGGTTCGCTGTATTCCGTATTCCACGTGGGTGGAGATCCGGGCAGGCAGTTTAATAAATAATGGCAATAACTCGAGTAACGGCCGCGGCACTCCTGCTAATCGTCGGACCGAATACGGAGAACTTCGGACTTTTGACAGACATTCAATTATCCAGCCGAGCTCCGTGGCTTCTGCTGCTCGTTATTGTACCAGTTCACTCTGGCTAAGGCCGATACGCTTGCTTTCCAGGGAATTAATTGTAATTCAATTTCGCGATGCCGAGCGTCACTGGCAAGTGTCCATTTAGTACTTTTTAATTGGCTTACTTTTTTTTTGTTCTCCAATCCAAGCCATTGACGGCTTAAATCGTATGTTTAAATTAAATTTTGAATTTGTTTTTAAATCTACCTTACCGACTGCACGATACTCATGGCATACCTACGTACGTGTAGTGTCTATGGTATAGCTATACTTGTTATACATATTGTATGTACAATGCATATGGACATTACCATTGCGTCGTAACGTGGGGGTAGCCTTGGTAGTTTGACGCACGTGTTGCCAGCTACGTTAATGCGTTACGATATGTTTCGTAGGCGAAACGTGTGCTACCAACCTGGTAGGATGCTGCTGCTCGGCTATGATTGTGAGCGATTGCTCGTTACGGCCTACTATTAACCGCCACCAACGCCATTACAGTGTATGACCGTCGCCATCAACATTAGCAACAATGCTTTATCGCTGTACTCGTGAAGTTTCAAGTTTCGGCTCTATCTATTTATCTATATATATAGGTCGTTAAGCAGCGAAGGTACTTGGGAAATTTTGTTGCACGTGTTAAACGTACACGCGACACCGTAATACTATTATTTAAATGGTCATTAACAAATTGCAACTTTGCACCGCTTATACAGTAGAGATAGTTGCTCTTGGCTTTCCGTAGGTAATTCTTTGAGTAAATAAGAGGGGCTGGAGCGGATGCCATGAGTGTTTGGATTACTCAACCCCTTACCCATCTGCCGTCAAGGCACTCGGCGAATGGCGCTGAGCATGAAATAAGACATGTCAGGTTGGGTGTCTCGTGAAGATAGCCACGAGCCAAATACCCAGGAAATTGTATAGTGCCATTGTACCGTTATACTATGTATTGACCTACTCGTCTTTCGCTTGGTACGTAACGTAGTCGATCCCGCACTGCAAATTTTGGCCTGGCGAAAGTCTC
Organism: Cephus cinctus; assembly: GCF_000341935.2. NCBI lineage: Eukaryota > Metazoa > Arthropoda > Insecta > Hymenoptera > Cephidae > Cephus > Cephus cinctus. The sequence goes on from NW_014332865.1 coordinate 1,076,733, forward strand.
GCATTTTCTGTGCTTTATATGGTAACAATTTTTTATAGACTTGCATGCGTGCTTCTTACTCCCACATATTGCACGTTGGATATCACTATCTATATTCTGTTGACTTTTTCTTGAAGAGAATTTAAAAAAAATCTATTCCTAATACGTCCAGACTGCGTGTTCCCGATGTCAGCTTAACATGCCTGACTGAAATTTCCAAGGGGATTTTCGGTCACCCGATCGCCAATTTCATAAAATTTTTCGTGACTCCCTCGGATTTCTTCCCCTCGTAGAAATGCTGCCTACACCATTGCCTATTAAAATTCCGTGAAATCCTTAAATCGCCATCGATTGGCCCTGTAGATGCAACACCTTGGCTTATAGTGTTTGTCAGGATTTAAAAGGGGGAAAAAAATTGGATATAAAAATATCACGTGACTCGCATAAGCTAAGGGGTTGGAGGGAGACGGTGGTTAGCCCGCGGAATTTGGAACAATTTGAATTCCATAACACTCGGCGTGCCGAACGTTATTTCGGTTGATATAGTACGTATATGCATACATATGAGATAAAAGCATCAGGGTCAACGGAGCCATACGTAACTGCCTACCACTACTATATCTAAACGTATTTTCCTTCAAGTTCTCCCAAGTCTAACGACTTCCATTTTCCGCAGCGTCGGAAGTCTTGAATGCGTTTTTCTCCCCGAACGAGAATCCTCGATGCATTTTTATCGGGCCACTTTTCCCGGCATTAGTTATATACCGCATCTCACAGTCACCTAGCCAGCCGGGGCCGTCCGACCGCCTGGCCGGCTATAGACGTAGCCAGCAGTCTCGAGTAGTTTGAAGTTTTCTTACGACGAGATGAAATTTCAAGTAATTTTCTTCTTGGACCCATTCTCTTATTCAAGAAGACAAGATCGAAACCAACGGGATCCGCCGGAACTATCGCTCTCGATGGGCTTCCATTCTGCCGGTGAACAAAGGACTGGAGAATTCGCCTGGATACTTTGCAGATACTTTGCCCGTGTAAAACGGCTTGGATAGGTATACACGTATAGATGGATTCTATAGGATTGCCAGATAGACAGATAGACATCTACGGATTATATTACTTTAATCAACGTGTTACGTAGTACAATGATAGTTGTATAGATATACATGTATACAATAATAACAATATGAAATTGTCTGACGTATCTGTCAATATTTATAAGTTCCGTCATTCTTCATGTTCTATGCTCTTATTCTAAATGTCGCATCGGACGTTGCGATCAAATCCTAAAGCTAATAATTAAAGGCGGCAGGTATTTCAATTTTCAGACTGTACGTGAACTACATGAAAAATAAATACATGGCAAGAATGACGCATCGTGATGCGCTTGGAGCTTGCACACGTGTTGCTCAGACGGACTCATCCCTCGTTCCGACATAGCCGGGAACAGAGTCTGGACGTCGGATTGTAAAACAAAGGACTGAGGATAGAGACACATAAAGTAGTGGGTGCCAGTTGTGGACTGCAGGACATTGGATTTTAATGCTGCGGGGAAGAATCTAGCGAATCGAGTATCCGGAGATCGTCGACGTGTTGAGTTTTCGGACTCGAAAAGTGCTCGAAAGATGCCTGGTACTTGGGAACAAGGAAGAGCGAAGAGAAATAGGAGATGGTCACGGGAGATCTGTGACGTAACGGAGTTATCATGACGGTTAGCAAGATTGTAAATTATGCAAGGTCGTAGCCCGAGCAGTCAATTTCAAGATTGCTCATTATTGCCCGTCCAGGTTAAAGTAAGGATAGATTCGTGGAGCTAATACGCTTTACGGCGATCGATACGGTAATGGGTTGCTGGGTGTACCCCCTTATAAATCGTCGAGTTCCCGGCATCGCTAAACGATTCGTTTACGTTCGCTTACGAATCCTTTTGTTTTGTCGTCGCTCTTAATACGAGCCAGCTGATTAACCTTGGACAGTCATTAATTTACGTTGCTGATATCTTCGGCTTTGAATTACTTTCGATATCTTGATTCAGGATGCATTCCGATGGGATGCTGATTTTTCTTATTCGCGCCATGCGCCACGGGCTGGTTGAAAAATGTATTAAAGGTGCATTTGGCCAAATGGGAAAATCGTGATTTTGGTTGAGTTCGAATACTTCGTTGATTATTGTATATAAGCTGTGATATATGGTTGGCTTGGTGTACTATGTATATGTATATGTACGCGGTGGTGGCTCTCGGTATTATTTCGTTGCAGAAGGGAAAAAAAAAAAAAAAAAGTGAGAACCAGTGTTTCCGGCTTTTTCGAAAAAGTGCATAACCATGCATCGCGCGCGTATAGCGTGACCGCTGTGGCGTGCATCGGAGCCAAACGGATTTCGTGCAATTTACCGACACACCACGATTTCATTTATTTCTTTTATTTCTTCTGCTTCACTCAACGAAATGTAGGCATCGACCGTCATACCTACGAACGGCAGTAACATCACCAAACCTATGGTCCATTCCGTGATTCACTCTTGCAGCTCCCGGGAATGCAGGGGCTGCGGTGCAGTTTGCCGTTTTGGCGCGATAGAAAAATTCGATATCGCTCCCGAAACCCCGCGCGATAATCAAACGAATCCGAAATTACGGTTTGATGTGCTTTGCCGATTCGCGAACGGCGGGGGATGCCATTTTATTACTTCGTTCCGCGCTATTTCCGACTGTTACTTTGCACTCGATTCCACGTTTATCCGAGCGCGAATTTTTCGTCGCTCTAGGCTTTTGTATGTGTGTATTATATGACGGAGCAGAAAATACGGATACGTTTAGTAACGAAAACAGTTGATTTTGCGGTTCGCTGAATATCAAAATAATATTTCCTTAAAATCATACGTTTTTTCGTTATATACATATATGTATACTTATATTTAGACGACACTGCCGTTTCCAATGCAATTTAGCTGAGTGTCGTATCCGCTGTACCGCGCTGCGAAAAACGTATTTGTTGGATTTTCCTAACGAGAGACTCGCCGAGTGCGCGCTATGCCCGAAGAAAAAGCCAAGTGCACGGAAAATGCTTTTCTCTTTCGATTGGAATGACTGGTAGAAGAAGGGAGGACACCTTGGATTCAGCCAGTGTGTCTGTCGTTAGCATTGCATTTGTCCGTTTCTGCTTGGAAACCCGGCGCTTTACCCTTTACAAACCCGTTACGATTTCTCCGTCCGTTCTCTTTCCCTTTACACGGCAAACGATTGTTATTCGAATCTAATTTCCTGTATACTCGTTTCCCTTTCGAATGCAATTTTCTCTCCTCGCATCGCGGGACTTGGAAAACATTGCGGCTTTCGTTAACGAGATAACGTCTTGCACTTTGGTGCAATCCCCCCCCTTATGTATATCCTGGGACAATTTCTATGGGTGCATTCGGAAGCTCTAGTAGTAAATAAACACGCACTGGAAATCAATATGTAGGAATGCAGACTGGTGTAATTGACTGTATGGAATTGTTATTATCTAAAAATTGCAAAGTGCATATGTACATTTCCATTTTCGTGGAAGCTTACGTGAAATGCAGGGGGCGACAGGGGGCGTGGGAGAGAGGATTCGAGGGCAACGAAACTTGTTGAAAGTCGAAGAACCGTTGAGAGTGACATAGACTTTTTTTTAGAAGCAAAAAGGGGGTGAACGATCTATCCCTTGTACTTTGCGAGGGTTAAAAAATTGTCAGACTGTGCTGTACGTGTGCAGTAGAAAGAGGATGTAAGGGCAGGCGTGGAAATGTTGGCACCGACGGATTGAGAGAAATCTCATAGAGAAGGAACACCAGTGTGAATGTGTAAGAGGGAGCGAGATAAAACGAGAGAGGGTTGTGCGAATTCTCACTTTCTCGAATATGTCCAGTCAGAGAAACGTACCGAACAATAGTTACTGTCTGTACTACCAGCATGTTAAAGTTACTCGGGTAGTTTTTACTTGGAGCTCAGCTACAGAGCATTCCAACCCTTTGCTGGCTGGCGAATACAGCTGAATATAGCTCAGTGCTGAAATCCACTAGCGGCATTCATAAGGGACGGCAAATTCGTGGCTCCCAAATGTTCTGCCCGTTACTTCGGTTAGTTAAGAGATAAGATAAAAAAGAAAGTACTTTCTTTTGTCCTTGTCCTCGCAGTCCCAACGGCATGTAGAGTGCACTGTCGTGTTGCGAATTTAGTTTTCCGACAATCCTTTCACCGGGGTGTTAGCCTGCCCACTGCAAGTACCGAATAATATATAACACACGTGTGTCTGACGCTTTGAGCGGCATTTTCGAATTTTTTTTTTTTTTTTCTTTCTTTCTTACATCTATTCTCTCACAATTATCTTGTCCCCTTTTACGCTGATGGACCCGCTTGTGCCACTTTACATATATTTATCCTCCTTTTTCTCCATTACTTTTCTCAAACGTTCGCAGGGGCCTCTCTTTCGTCTCGACGCTCGCTTTCACATAAAGTTCTTTCGACTCCTCTTTGCGCTTCCGTTTTTCTCTTTATTCTTTTTCAGCTGTTCCGCGTTCTTTGAACTGTCCATGCATCGCGGCTCTCACGCTTGGCTTCATTTGGACTCGAGGCTCTTGCACCCGAGGATGTGCATCTCTTTCGGGTAGACGCTCCTGAACAATTTTTTTTCTTGCTATTTTTCGTTCTCGACAGACCTCGCGTTTTCCTGCTTTTCGCGTTATTTACGCGAGACTGACTAAAGCGCACAAAACAGTATGCACGTACATAACCTCCATGCGTTGAAAACTCTAAGCAACTTTTGCACATGGCTGTACATACAATGTAAGTTCGCTACTACTAATTTTCTCATATTGTACCCGATGTATGTATATATATAACAAGGCCAACGTGTCACACATGGCCAACATGGCGCGTACGCCGGCTATTCTCTTAATTTTCGCTTTCCTCGTACGCGAGTGATTGGTTTGCCTAGTCGGAAAAAATGTTCACACTGGTACCAAAATGGAGGTACCATTAACAAGAAAGCACTCGCGAACCCGAAATTTTTTGGTAAAATCTCTTCATAGCGTGTTAATGGAGCCCAGACACGTGAGTGGGTGTTTCGCACGTGTCGGAAGATTGCGAAATATACGTTTCCGTACACGTAGGTTTTCCTGCGTCTATATATATATATATGTATATATATACACACACACACACACACACACACACACACACACACACACTTATATATCGATATACGTTATACGCAGAAACTCGAATATTCAGGGCAGTAAGTTTTCTTTGAGAATCCTTGGCTATCCCATGTGCGCTGCGTGCTGAGAGAAATCTTTTCGCGCACGAGACGCGTGAGAAAATTATGACCGACGTGGTTCGCGATAGTATCAAGATCGGTTCAATCGTGGGTGAATGGAAAAAAGGAGGGTTGGCTCTGCGTGTTTACACGCGGACGAAAATAACAAGCACTTTCGAGAAGATATATGATTACTTTTGGAGTTTGTTTTGCAATTTGGCAAATATAGGGAAGAAAAAAAAAAATTTGTTTCATCTCAAAATATACATATTCTCCTTCTTTTTATACCTTATCGTGGTTCTGACTCTATTACGCTGCATTATAGTTAGGCCTATAATATTATAGCCCTGATCCAAGCGCAAGATAACTCGAGCTTTTCTCTTACCGCGTGCTATATTTTTTTCAAATCCTTTCTTCTCCACGCTTTTTGCTCTTAACAATAGATATTTCTCTCCGTCCATCCCGATCGAGTATCGAGAAACCTCGCGCGAACCAATTATAGGGTATCGAATTAGTGTTTCTAATTTCGCCTCGCAATTCGTTTCGGCTTATCGGAATTGAGATCGCAATCGAATCGATTTGTAGCTCATCCAGGCCGTGATACAATCGCCGTCGTCTCGCCAAGAGGCCTTCAATGATTCTTTTATACATGATATACATGAAGCTGTCAGCTGTCACACAGTATACGTCACCTGTTCGATGTTGCTCGCAGACTTGTCGATTCTTCATACAGGTTATAGCTCATAGACATTGCATCCTGGTTAGGGTTTATATTCATTTAGCTTTATATCTCTGATCCGTATAATCGACACATCAAGCGGTTCTCTATTATGCATATGTATATCCATATTAAATATTTTCAGTATTAGCTCATTATAAATATGTATGTGTATACCGCGTGTAGCTGTAATGCGAAAAGAAGATTGTAACGCCAATACCTGCTTACTTTTCGAACGACGGTCAAGGAACGAAAGAAAGTGAAAGACCGGATAATCGTCGAGGAACTTGGAACTGCAAACCGGTTTCGAGCTGCCGGTTTTCGTTCGCGCTCTCGGTCTTATCAGATTTGTCACAGTTCAAGATCTGCCTGGTAAATAACGGTTTAATTAATACCTAGCGTATTGGAAGTGTCGATAGAAAATACACGTGGGTCTGGTATTCCGTGATCGAGTTATTTACGTTGGTTTTTATTTTTACGATCTTCGCTCCGCGATCTATTTCTATCAGCGCGGTATGACAGGATATCAAAGAATGCACGTGTTCGCTTTTCGCGTAAAGATACACTGTGATTTTTTAATAATGTCATTTTCACTAGCCATTTACGAATTCGCATGGCAACCGGCTTACAGTGTGCAGTAATGCAGTGGCGACCGCGTTCGCTATACGTCGTATTACGTTTAGCGCCCAGCAGCTGACTGTTTCCCGTGCATATCGCGATGCTCGCCAATGGAGATTCAAGCGAACCGAACTGGAACACATTCGAACAATGCTGGATTATTCTGAACTTCGAGATGCATTTCGTATGTGAGCTGCACGTGATCCGCTTGGGTTCTTCGTTATTTTCAAATTACGTCGTACGTACCTTAGAACGGCCAGAATCCTGCCCTGTTGTTTCTACTACGTCACGGTAGACGCTGACCGAGCATAACTTGGGTGTGGTCAGCCTTGCACGAAGCATCCTCGCTTCAATCGTGCAAACGGAAAGCGACTGGCGAAAGAAAAGAAAGACCGAAAGACCAGTTCGTCCTTTTTATCAAATTTTTAGTACTCGAACCCAGCAGCAAAGTGACGTCAGGATCTTGGTATCATCCTGGTACCGGTATACAGGGTGTATCGTCATTCAAACCGATAACTACGTGATATAATCTGTCGTTACGAGGTATCGGTTATCAATGATAATTTATCATATTCAAATTTGTAACACCATTGGATATTTATATCACGTGGGACATTTTATGCGATGAATATTTTTTTCCTTTCGTTTCTTAAGTAACCGGACATCCGTTGAATGGGAAATTTTCAGGGTATGATTGTTATTTTTTAATTTTATCTACCAGGGCGTGATAGTCTTACAGTATTTACTGTGTAAACCGATCCGAACTACTGTGGTCAATTCACTGAACGAAAGAAAGACATCAATTGGGTAGTAGAACGATGGATCGAAAACGATCGAACGATCCATCGATCAGTCAATTTAAAATGTCCCGACGAATAGCACTATTGTTATATACAAGCGGGCGAGAGTTAGTTAACTGGTCTGGGGTAAAGAGGGAGTATTGAAAAGAGTGTGTTATACCTGCCCCTTATACTTGGATACAACGTATACCTACTTTGGTACGTGGTTTACGTCTGAAAAAAATTGAACGAACAAACTGTACACTTCAGATTGAAGGGAGGAGCTGTGCGAAAGAGAGACAGAGAGATAGAGCATAAGATTTGCATATAAGTACTTGCATACAAATAACACGGCGAGAGTCATGGAGTAAGGCTGAGTTTGAGGAAACAACGGCATTGGATTCTCTGCGACCCTCTTTAGTCGTAAAAGCATCAACCCCCTTAAGAACAAAACACACGCAGCACACGCTAAGCTTGGATATGTAATAACGAGTGGTCGCAGCACGTAGCTAGTCAGACAATTCTACTTGACAGAAAGTTCTCAAAGGTGGCAGCACCATAGCGATGCCATAGAACTCAAATTAACAAGCGGACCAATTACCTGGCGACTTTTATCGCTAGAACAAAAACTGGGATGCTGATAAAGAAAACTAAATGATTTTGGCACTTTTTTTTTTCTTTTTTTTTTTATAATTTTTATTATCTGTCAGTGGGTCAATATCTAGATCGATCGTTTAAAGTGGAACGTCGCTTGCTCAGAAACATCTTCACGTAACCTCAATGGTCAACAGGTGTAAAGGGAGCATGTATACGTATTTGGCGATAAGGGCTCTGTCTACCTTATTGTTCTACACTCCCTAAACCCTTTTACGTGCAGTTTGCTCGCGTTTGAGATTATTCAGTTATCCTGCCTACGTGCCATTCGAAATGCCAGACTTATAAACACTGACGACGATCAATTTTCCGCTGATTGTGAGTTTAATGTCTTGTCGAGAAACCGGCTCTGGTCTACCTTGAGATCTTGGAACCGGTAGATTCCATATATGCCTTATGCTATACAATTTTGTTCTATATTAAGCATATGTATAGTTAGGTATATTCTGTATATAAATGGATACGTATACATATATGTATATACTTGAAAGCGACGAAACTTTGACATCGTGCGAGTTCATCGTGTGGAATGATTATACGGTGAACTGCGTTAGTCTCCTCGTAAAATAATTGAAAGGTCTTTGTGTATGCCGGGTGATTCGATTGGAAATGTATATACTCCTTATACGTTACTACTGTATACATGTATATCCTGCTGAACTCATACAGTATTATGATAGGTAAATTTGGATTTCTAATATACGTAATATTATTCACCCGATAGCATCGTTGACTTGGGAATTTTTATTTTAATATTCATTATGTAACGCAATACGCGTATATCCAACGAAGCTTATCGCTCTTTCAATTAGTCCATTCGATTTTAATCCACTAGCACGAACAACGGGAATTCCTGTTTAAGCTTTATTCCTGGTGAAGCGCATACTTTGCAAAATTATATTGAACTTTGACTGTGCGTTAATCAACGGGGTGGCTGGAATGTGAATGAGAGTTTTAAAAAATATGGGAAAAAAAAAAACGGAATAGAACCATTCGCATCTCCCTAATGATATACCTGCCATGCACACTTGTCAATTTGCTTTACGATCTCTCTCGGGATATTATTCATTTTTATTAAGAATTTAATTAGCATTTTACCATTAACATACAGCCGGAAGGATCCTCGTCGCTTGACTCTATTATATATTTTTCCCGTGAACGTAGTAGCTCATTTTACGGGCTACGAGGATGGTGGGGGACCGGGAGGGGGGGTGGTGGCAAATTCCTATATTTTCCAAACACTCGACGCCATTACAAAAACCCGTAGGGGATGAAATAGCCAGGATAGCTTCGCCCCGCGAAAGTCCGGATGTTAATACAGAAATTATTTTCGGGCAAGTCGCGGTACCACCCATCCGGTAACGTGCTCCGCGAGTCGTTTGTATAATATAATGACGCAATGTATGTGCCCCGGAGGCAAATGCATTGCTGGCTGGCTAAATAAAAGCAGGAGGACTGGCTGGTTGCTAGATACAGCTGGTGAGCGAGCAAGGCTGCTGGAATTATGCGGAGGTTGTAACGAAGAAGTTGGGTACAGTATCCGGAAGAGGACCAGCATCCGAAACAGGTCCATGCTCTCCACCCTTCTTACAGACCTTAAAGAATTATATCTCTG
>NW_014332865.1:1086519-1093102 GCF_000341935.2 Cephus cinctus
GGGGAGGGGGGGTTGCGGCAATTACAGTTGAATTATTTGTTAATTAACAGTCGCCGCCAGAGTCGAGTCACAATTAAAAGCGTGTCCCGTTATTAACCTAGTACGATACGTAAGGGGTATGAAGGTTCTAGAATGTCGGCGAAAAGTTAACATTGAGTTTCTTTCGAGAAGTTTACCAACGGAGATACAGGAGGCCAGCGTATTCGCAGCGAACTCGATTGGTTTGATTTGCTTTTCTTCACTTCCTTTTACAACCTCCGTCCCCTTTTATTCGTTCTCTCTTTTTATTTTCTTTCCCGCACGTATTGATGCCTCTTTTACTTTACACTGCAAGCACCGCGACCCTTGTTTGTGGTTTGAATTTCGACACTCGAGATTATGTGTACGTTTCGATGAAAAGCCTGAATGTAAAAAGGGGACGAAAGGAGGTCGGAGTGCGGGTTAATACATTGAATCGGGAATGTAGGGTAGGACCGATACTTATCAAGGATATTTTTTTTTTGGCTGTTGAACGTATTTTTAATTGCTCGACGATAACGCGAAAGAGCATTCATGAATATTTCGCGAATCATTGGTATTGATTGGAAGAAGCAGTACGGCTGTCAAGAGGGGGGAGGGGGCGGGGGGGGGGTTTGATAGGAACATCCAGAGTTAATATTTGTGAAAATCCTTTCGTGAAATGTTGCATTCAGTGAAATGAATTAAATTGCGACAGCCGGTAGATCGATTATCGATGAAAAACTTGTTAGGTATCGAGAATATTTTTTTTGCTTTCTATTTCATCAAGATTACTTATCATAGTGGAGATTTTAATTGGGTTTGACTATTTATCGTTGCTTTCCGTGGTGATACTTGAATGCTCGAATATACCCAATTTCGCGATATGAAATTGAATTTTTCAGCTGTAATCATCCCGTAACTTTATAGGGGTCGTCGGAGACATGCATTTCTCATTTGAGCATCGAATAGACTATCGTAGTCTCCTTTGATCCAAATCTCCCATAGCTGTAGGAAGTCTATGCGTCACCCGTATCACTTTGGAGCTTGCATCTTGACTCCTAAAGAGTCGTCAAAGGGGCAATGAATTTTGGTAGGAAGAAGTCGAACGTTTGGTTTCTTATTTTTCTTTACTTCGTCCTTTATAGCTGCATGCTACCACGGTGGGATCGAAGGGCTGCAGGTTGTCAAAAGTAAGTCTGGGTAGGAGGGTGCAGCATTTGTGGGTGGGACGGGAGGGGGGGGTTACCAGCCTGAATATTTTACCAGAAATTCATGGGTGAATATTAAAATGTCAAAAATAATAGGGGTGGAAAAAACCCTTAAATGAGAAGACGGATGGCGGATGCTGCCGAGAGATGTTCATAGAGCCATCATACAGCTGAGGGTGATGCACAATGTGACGTTGCAGCGACGCTGACGTCGCCGCGCTGGGGTCGGAAAGAACGTAGAGAAGATGTTGTCGGGTTTGCGGAGAAGGGTTGACGGGGAGCTGTAAAATCCTGCTAGACCGAAAGTGAAGTGGCAGGCTGGTAGCCTGCTTAGGTAGTCTGAGCACCGTCCTGATTCTATTAAGATGGCGGAGACCCCAACTCTCGTGACGTAGTATACCGACTTCCCGTCCCTCATCCCTTATTCGAACGTACTCTATTTACTATGCAGGGTAGTCGGTAGACGTGATGGATATCCTTTGCTAGTTCATATAGAACGACTGTACGATATATCATAAGAGGATTCGTTAGGGGTTGTTGGTTCATCTCGAATCAATGTCGTTTAAGAAAACATGGCCCTGCGAAGAAGTTTTCTATCCTTATCTGATTCATCGATTTTTAAGTCAGCCTCTGCGATACCTGAACCCCCCGGTCAAATCTGTGTACACATATATGTATAGTCAGCTCCTTCCCGTCTTTCAGGTTTAAAAAAAAAAAGACATATAATCCATATTTAGTATATATTTTATTAAAGGTAAATATATAATAAAGATAAAAAAATATATATACATATATACATATATGTAAAAGAAGGGTCAAACGTATACCGAAGAGAGAATAATTTATTATTTACTACAATTTGATATTATAATGAAAAATTTCAATGTTCAGGGACATTTTTTAATTTTAATTACAACTACATTAATATCTTCGTAATTATTATAATTATGGAACATCAGGTACGTTACTATGACGTTGAAAATTATCCCTGCTAATATCACCGTAAAAAACGCCCGTAGAAAAATCATCCTTTTGGAATATCATCTCGCGTCCCTGAATCCTCAAAAGAGTCGAATCTTTTATTCGAAAAAGGAATCCTTATTTACCCCGGCAGAGCTCTACGAGCTAGAACCTCCAGGGGTTTGCTTGCCTCGTGATCGTCTCGCAAGGCTGGCTGGTTGCGTGAGAAACGCGAACTACTGGCGAACCGACGAAACTGCTCGACACATTATTCAGGATGATTCATTCCCGGCACCTCAACCAATTACAGACAATGCTCGTCCGATAGTACTGCTTCCTCCTACCGAGAAGGTTCAATACTCTGTTCTAAGTACTATCCGAGTGAAATTACTCATTGCCATAGAAATTGCACAGAATTCACCCCATACGTTTTCTATCTCAACCTGAGTAATTATTTTAATTTTCATTAACCCCGCCGTTTTAAAACTTGGCAGCGTCAAGGATACGTCAAAAGGCGAAGATATCTGTTATATCGAATCTTCAATGACGTCGTAATTGTTTCACTGAAGTTCCGACAGGGGGTGGTTTATTAAGGATCTCGGACAATATCTAGACGAGGGAGAGCAATTTGATAGGGGTTGAACGCAATGAAATATTAATGTGCGGATATCTATCCGTATAGATTAATTATTCTCGTATACGTACAGTATGGTTTTGAATGTAGTATGTGTGTCTATGAATTCTACTGTCAATTTCCATTGCCGTAGTTACTTGAGAATCAGTCGAGAAACTCCTAGGAGCTTAAGAGACATATGGGTTCCACGTGGTTTGCTTTGGGTATCTACCCGAAATGGGACGAAATGACAGGGAATTATTTACAATCCCGGCGAAACAGTGAAAATTAGAACTGGCTGTTCTAATTTCATGTTGGAGCATTGCCCTGCAGGCTGGAGACTCCTTCCCCGGGAGACCCCCTGAATTTTCAGTGTGCCAAATCTATAGTTTGCTTTTGCATCACTTTTTCTACACATGTACGTACGTAAGGCTGTATTTCCTTTCCTATCGTATATCTGTAGCGAATTAGCGAGAAAGGGTGGAAACTGCTGTAGATGGTAGTAAATTAAAACCACCCCTATTGTGTCTATATACAGTTGGCGTTACGTAGCAAGAAGCATTAGCAGCACGCGATACCATGGAAATCTTGCGGATCGGAGAACGACTACTGTTCTAATTTCAAGTGCAACAAGGGATGGGGTTGTTTGAAGGGGACGAATAAATATATTTTCCAAAGTATTCTCCTTTCTCGTTACGCAATAAGAATTGCTCGTTACACATAATGCGAATTGAAGTACGGAAGAAAGATAAATCTGACTTTTTCTTCTGCACCCTTGTAAATATTACAGCATCCCTTGGTTTTTCTGTATGTCGAGAAAACTTATAGCAACGTAAAAATTGATTTTCTCAATTTGTCAAAGACTCACGAATTATACAGAAGGTTAAATTCACCCTGTCGGTTGTATCTAGGACGCTCCTAATCAGTCACGCTTGGAGTTTAGTTATCACTATACAAACGGTTCCTTTATTATTTTGAAGATTTTAAAAAATAAAAAAAAGTATTTTTAATTTTTCATCAATCTTCTATATAATATGTATATATTTACACAATTAATCGAACTCTATATAAGATCACTCTTTGTCCGAGTGTTTATTAATCTAAAGGACAATGTACATACATATGTATATATAGGTCACCCGTTATACCGATCATAAATACGCAATGTGCCGCCCCGACCAGGTGGTCCCCGTGGGTGCATGAGAGCACACTAGTGTGGAGGGTTCGTTAGCGTGGAATGGGGGTGCCAAATTTAGTGGTTGCGATTCGACGATAGTGGCATGCTGCTGCTGCTGCTGCTGCTGCTGGCGTTGGCTGCCACCACCCTTAGTACGAGTGTGCGACTATTCTATAGTGACGGTGGTGGTGGTGGTGTTGCCGCTATCTGAAAACCGTGGGAATTTCATCGACCTTTTCGAAATTGCGCAACGGCCACGAGTTGCCGTTTTATCGAGGCGCAATATCTCACTTAGCCACTGGATACGTACAGGTTGCAAAGTAACCCAGGCTGGTGCATACCTATCGTATACCCCTAGCGTGCGCAGCCACTGCACGTATATAGAATAAATGTGTATATAGTCATCCACTGCGTAATGCAGCTATCCGCGTATCATCCCTTTCACATTTTCTCCACCCAGTACCAGCGCGAACGGGTTATGTAATTTTAACTTTGAAATTATAGATTTGCACGGCCATTCGTTAGTAACTTGGGACAAATTTATAGCTCGCCGACGATCGTTAATCAGGGTATCGACGCGATATCGCGTGCCTTCCTAACGGGCTTTCGATAAATAACCTCTCGACGCCGGGATATTATCCTTCTGGAAGTTATCAAGAAAAAAAAAAAAAAAGAATTCGTCTGGCCAACTCATCCGGGAGGTTATGAGAGTGTGGATTTTTGTTAACGTCTAATTAACGGGCCAGTAAATAGAAAGATAATTAGTGTACACGTAAAGTGACGTTAAATTATTTATCCTCGATCTGTGTATATTGTGTATACTGTAATACATGTGGGAACGAACGGGCTGGAATGTAGGGTGAGATTATTGCAATTTAAATCGCACTGCAAAATCGCTGTCAGTCGTTCCGTCTCGCCTTCGCGAATATTCTGTAGATTGCGAAGCGCGCAGAGACGCATGGCGTCGGATCAGCTCGTGTTTAACAAAAGGCGGTAGAGGACGGCGTGTCACGAGGGATGAATTGCGAAAGAGGAATGATAAAGGAGACCGCGGTAGAAGGGTGATTCGTATTAATGCCTGCGGGTTAAGGGACAGCGTGTTGACATCGAGCTTTCTCAATAGTTGAGGATTTCATTGAAACGCAGATACGAAAGAGGCACGCCAATGCCAGAAACGAATCGCACGCATGGCCTTGGCTATTTCACTCGGATATTTCGGCTCGGTCGTACATTTCTAGTATTTCTTATGCCCATTTATCCGTACTCTTAAAAACTCTTTGTACTTCTGTCATACCTCTTTTTTTTGCAAGCCACGTATTTTCCCCATGATTAAAATCGAGGTTATGTGGATTCTTGTATTTTTTGCACTTCGCGTTACACATCACTTGCTGGTTATTTTATACTTCATTTAGGCCGAACTCTTTATTTTATTCACGTCCCGTCCTTATTTCTCGTCTCATATTTTTCCTACAGTATTACGTTAGGATATGTATTAAAGTCAAAAACTGTAAAACTTGTTGGAAAAGTCCACCTGCACTCTAAAGGTTAATTATACTGCAGAATAATGCTAATTATACTATGGCCTGGAATGGCTTCAGTCCTACTCATCCGCCCATTCTTTTAGCGCTGATGAGAGATGCGAAATGGGTTGACGGTGAAAATGGCTATTGCAACCGAAAATTTTTTCCCACACGTATACGTATATATATATATGTAAAGTATATAGAGAACTTTGTAAAAATTCGACTTCCCAGGGATGCGAGCTGGGTCGTCTATTCTGGGGGATAATTGCGACGGGGATGATATTTTAACGTGGCACGAGTCCGTGCAAAATGAGGCCGTGGTACATTAGAGCAGTCTGTGACTGTCGACCAGTCACGTTACTGGATAATCATGAGATTTTTCTACTTTTACACTTTTCCCCCCTCTTTAATTTCGCGAAATTAATCCCCAACGAAAAAAACTTCAATAATGCCGCTATCGCATCGATCGAGATACCGCTGCACGCACTACGATAACGAGGTATACGGTAGGGGATACAATTTTCTCAAATATTAACGTACGAGTCAGAGCTGCACGATCTGGCTGCGTCTGCTACGTGAAAATCAATCGCAAGGGTGCGTAGCGAATAGTTTGACTGAAAATCCTCACGCGACGTACCCGCCTATTAGTATAGATATATCGTACATTGTGTCCGACGTTGCTACCTAAGTACACGAAGCTAACAAAACCTGTACGACCTTTGACATCGCGAGGCTCTATCTTCGGATCGGTCACTTTCAAGCTGAAATCGGTGTCAGCAAATTTCAATCCCATCGCACATCCGACGGCTTAATCGCTGTTACGCGTCAGCGAACTAGTTGATCTTGTAACAGCAGGGCATAAGCCAACATAGGAAAAAGGCACCTGCGTGACGCAGATCTAATAGATATTCCGAAGAGTTACGTCACCGTGGTAAGATGGTAGAGGGCAGTAGGATCGCGTGACGTACGTAGAATAACAGTGGTAAGCATTTCCGTTTGTAATTTGACCACTTCCGTTTATATTCTTAAATTAGACTTGGCAGGAGTCGGACAATTTTTAGCAAAGTATTGTTAAGTTTTAGCACAATGGTGTAGGGGGGGG
>NW_014332865.1:1093217-1094194 GCF_000341935.2 Cephus cinctus
GTGTGGGGGGGGGGGGGAATTTATGAAATTTGTTTACGTAATATATTTTTTTCTCACAAAAAACACAGCACCAAGTTTCTGTCTAGGCTGAGTTTCTTGTGCTCGTTTTGGGGTTTGCAAAATACTTGGAAATCCCTTGAAGTATATCAGCCTCAATGGGTCTTCTGTTTGGGGAGATGACATTGCACCCTTGGGATTGTCCGGGTACACCGGGCAAGAATCCAAGTCCGTTAAGGATTCGCCCTTTACGGCTCCGTCCCGTAGAATTTCTAGGGTGACAATGGCAGCCGCCCGGAAATCTGTCCTGCGAGATCGCGAGTCAGCGATTTCATGTAATTTTCTTGGTGGCCTTTTTTCGCAATGAAGCGTCACTCGTCTTACGTGATTTTACCGTCGTCGAAAAATCCTCACTGAAATTCGTGCTCGATTCCAAGTGAATTAGCGGGTGCACGTGTACCAAAGGGGTTAGATAAGGTTGACTCAATGAGCCGACCTCCCTTCTAGCCGTTTCGAAGTTTCCTGCATTATCGCCAAATAAAATTAATTAAATCCCTCGTTTAACTTAGGAGTGGAGGGTGAGGGGGGGTTAAGTATACCCCTCCCCCCTCGTTGGAAATCGATACCAGACTCTTAATTTCCAGTTTTTACCCTTATTCCGCATTTTCACTTTTACGTTCACCCTTTCTTCGCAGCAGCATCTACCATTCTTCTCCATGTACATTTCGCTTTGTTTTTCTCTCTCTTTTCCTACATCAGCTTCTCGTTCCAGTCAGTAAACGAGCACTGTTATACATCCGGCAAGAATCTCCTTCGATTGGCCACTCTAGTTTTCCCAGTCCAGATTAAGTGGGGATTGCGTTCCCATGTTTTTCAACCACGGGGAATCCCCGCAGCAAGGCGCGAGGATTTAAAAGCTTCGTACGGCTTTAGCGCTCATTGATCGATACGCTTATACCGGTGAGTGGGTGAAATGTGCG
>NW_014332865.1:1094385-1135210 GCF_000341935.2 Cephus cinctus
GGTGGGTGTGCTATTGCTAAATATACGAGGTCAAATTTTTTTTTATCATCTCCCCAGTTACGCTTCAGAGTGCGAGATTGGGTAGTTCGGCGAGTTGGTCGCTGAATAACCGGAATACCCAGGATCGGCTCTTTGAGCTCAGCAGTCCTGCCAACCTCAGACTTTTTATGAACCGCAAACTTTCTAGATAATGGCCATTACTATCGAGGCACCCTATAGGGACGGAAATTTTGCCACGCAAAAAACGTTCTATTGTCTAACGAGTCTTTGGCAAGTGTGCGGATCATGTTCCCTTTACTCAGCATATTCAAATGATCCTAGAATTCTCGTTCGACGAGTCCTAGGTAACTCGAAGGTTCGTGACGGGAAATACGAAGAGCTAAACGAGCTGGAACGCCGATAGTCTTCGGGCCTGGTTATATAAATACCTCGCTGTCTTGCCGAGGATGGAGAAGACGTACGCCAGGAGTTGCTCCCGTGGAGGGGATAATGGCATCATCTGGAATTCGTATCAAGTCAAACTGACATGGTTAGCTGATCTTACGTCACTACCAGTGCGGATATATCTGGGAAATAGGGTGGAACTAGTACAAGCGTAGGAGGTGGAGACCAGGAGCAACCTCAGGAACACAGAAGGACCTGCTGGCATCTCTAAAAGCTCAATTGATGGACCACTTCGGTGAACAAATTGCAGAGCTCCGAGTTTCCGGTTCACGGTTCACCGTTCCTCTAATCCACGGCTCGGGATAAGCTAACTAAAGGAAACAGACGTTCCTACCGAGTTGCGAATGACGTTCTCGGGCTTCCCTTGTCCAAATCTCGGAGCTCTTTTCACGACGGTATCTATTTATTTAACTGTGTCGATTCTCAGCGACATCGCTACCCTAACCTATACGTATTGCTAGGATTTATTCTGCGAACGTTGATTTAAGGTTAGGGTATCGTTCAGACGTTCGGACAAGACTCAATTCTCTTCTTCTAACGTTATTAAGTTTACTTCCAGATTGATTCTACCTTTTCTTTTGTCTCTCATTAGCTAGCAGTTACCTTTTTTTTTAGATGTGCAAAACTTTCGACTTATCCAATATACTCCCAATCAGGAAGAAAAGGTCAGTAAGTCGTGCAATCTACGAGGATCTGATAGACCGGATACCAAAATGACGAGGATGTAGGCTCTGATCGGATCTTCTTGAGCGTAATTGCAATTCTGCGAAGTCAAGTGTCCCGACAAGGCTTCCATCTCGAACCAGAGAATTGAACCCTCCGGCCACCGAGCGCTGGTCGATCGACGGCTTGGATAACGACCCAACCCTACCTTACTGTTCTCTACCAAGGCTTCTAGAACCTCCTAGATCAACTTCTATACCCTGTCGGAGATACTTCGAACATAACTTCTTGAGGCAGACGTGCTTAAGCTAATCCTGATCTTCATCCTGGATCTTTCGAATGCTGTTTCCTTAGGTCCTTCGACAAGCTCGCGTTGCCATACTGGAATTAGCAGGTATCGTAAATACAATTACATCCGAAGGATTTGCTGATACTTCGTCTAACCCATGTGTAGAAGAATACCACTTTATGGAAAATATTTAGGGTTGCTGTACCAGCTGATTGTGTAACTTTTAGTATAAAATATGTGCGAAGTATCCAAATATTAGGTATGGATAGTTAGCGATGGTAGTTGATAATGATTATATAAAGTTAACATTTCTGATTGATAAGGCTAAATAATTTTCGAATATTACAGAACAATTTTTTTTCCATTTTACTTCCATCGAATGTTCACTTAATAGTTCATTTTCATACGGGTTGAGTCGAAATTTTTTATTTTGTCCTGTTTCCAAAACCACGTTATAGGGCTAGTATTATTCTCCTATACATCTGACAGAGTATTATTTTACGTGGGGATCGAATTTTCTGTATCACGTGAAAATTGTACGGGGGGAACGTCAGTGGTGGAACGATGTTTTTACATGGCCGAATGGACTTTTACCATATTTTCCTATGTTTTCAAGCGGCTGTAAGTTCTAAATGGTTTCGGATATTCTATATCCCACGTTATACCCACCACACGTGTCTCTCCGTTCTGTCGCCTGAAACACGTGGAACTTCAAAAGCCTATTGTACGTACATACACACGGTTATTTGCACTGAAAGTCCAAGTGTGCCTTGTTCCCTCTCCCTTTTACGGTAATAATTTGTTTACGTGTACGTCTTGTTACTCCCATGTATTTTGACGTAAAAACAACGTATAAACAACGGACGTATAAATGTGTCAAAAGTGACTACCATACGAGGAATAAGCAACAGCCCACTTCGCTGCACACTTTGATTTGCAGTGCAGAGCCATACCACCTGAAGATGGTTTTACCATGACAATTAATATAAATCAAATAGACGGAACCATCTTCGGATGACCCAATACTCCTGAGAAACACGTATAAAATTACGTATAATATTATTAAGTGACTTCTTCCTTATATAAATATATATTTCCCCAATCCTCCTGGACATAAGGTAAAAATCTTGTCGAGAAAAGCGTCTTTTGCGACACCCATTCGTGATGAAGTTTGCCTAGAGGAGCTTCGTGAACAATACAGCACCGTTTTCCCAAGAGCTTGCAATTCGCAGTAATACCGGACCATGAGCTAGTATTGATATCACGACTGCAGTGACTGCCTATGCATATATCCCAGACCTTTGTATATACATATTACAGTGAATATATATGTATATACATCGTACCAAAAAAAAAAAAAGAAACAGAAAAATCTCAGCACGAAAGAGGATTCCGTGACAGTCCGAATAGAAAGGAGGGTGAGCTTTATTTCTAAGCGGCAGTTACGACGCCACTGGAGCCAGACGCGATCCAATTTGACGGACCAATGAGCGCAAGCTCCTAGGAGGTTCTTCGAGTTCCTGGACGAGGACCAAAGATTATAAGTGTCCTTGTGCAGAAAATGAGTTGTTGAGTATAAAGAATATCGATAAAATTAAAATTAAAAGGATCGTATTAACTTATTTTCAAATTCTTTCTATAAGAAAGACGCTTATACGTTTGTCTCCTGTCCTCCTGTCTGTCTACACTGGGCAATATCCGCTTGATGGCCGCTGCATCCTTACGCGTCCATCCCCAAGGAATGTCCAACTTCGTTCCACCAGGAAGGAATACAGGACGCGGTTGCCTTCAGGAATTCTCATATTCAGCTCAGCCTGTACCGAGGACTTAAGTAGCTGACAAGCTGCTTCGAGGCTTTCCTTATCGTTCCTCTTCTACTTGTACGGTTCCTTATGTCAGGCGGAAGTAAGCCGGCGTCCCCTAGGACTTTCGAGCCTTCCGACCTCGGTGAATATTTAATATCCAATTTTGTTTGACATTCGACCCCCAAGTCAGCCTGAATCATTTATTCGCGCCTGCACGATTGGTCTAAGGAAATTTTTGTCCCGTCTTATATCAAACGCTAAATCATTTGCGAATAATACATCAGAATCTACATCGCACGTTTTCGTTATATGCTCTATTAATTCATATGGTCATAATAAAAGAATATCTAAATATATTCTACCTAATATACGTATTCGATTTAGTTTTATTCGTAAGCCATCTGAAAAATTATAATCTTTTCTTATATAAAATTATAATCTTCGATCTAACATCCTACTTGAAATTTCCTCGTAAACCTCATTTTTTTTCTTTCTTTTTTTTTTAATAAAACTTTAACGTCCTCATATAACGTAATGCCTGTCCGTGTTCCTAGTTCGATATCCCGTACCCGTTCAGACGACCGATGTCTGCTATACCGGAAGGTCGTCCACGTACGTAGCCGAGTCTCGGAGGCGAAAAGGGCTAAGGTCAGAGTTTCATGAGTCCAGCACACGGGAAGGAGTATCGACGAAATTAGTTTGAAGTTCGAAGTTGGCTTGCAGGATGGACTTGGGATATCGTTAGGCGGGGTTCGTAAAGTCCGAACTTTCTTAGCAGATCTTTCGGGGGAAAAAAGGGCTCTTGGAAAGTTCAAATATTCGGCGTATATCCCGTCAGCCCCTATTCGGAAGGGACGAGCAAATCCAGAAGCTCGAAGAGAGATGATACAGAAGTAAAATCAGTTTCGATAGCAGCTGAAGTCTATCGAGTTTCCTTGAAATTGAACGCACGAGTAAAAAGAATTCCAGCCCCCCCGTGTCTTTTCTCACGTGTCTTATACCCATTTCGCACCTTTTGCACTCTTATACGTAACAGGAACTAATATCTTCCCTCATCCATTACATTGCTTCGATATACACGTATGCGTGCCTACGTTTCCTCTATACCAATTAGCTAGATAATCTCGTTGTTTAGGCCGATTAGAACTGACCACTGGTCAAGCCAGTGCTAGGAGCTACGTATCTACTGCTCCAGTGATAAACCTAATCGGTTACTAGCTTAAAGGCCTTTATGCCACGTGGTGCTTTGCGCCGTCTCTGCGCGAATCGCTTATCAAGTCAAGTTATGGGATTGAAGTTGGTTACTGCACCATAGGTACGAGTATAGATACGTAGACCAGATAGCTTTAGGTCCAATAAGTAATGCTACTCTATAGGGAATAGTGTATATACACATATATATTGTGTTAAATTTACTATGTTTCCCTTTTTGATACAGCACGCGAGAGACCGCTCGTAAATACACAGGGTAGATTTCGTTCGATATGTTGTAGGATGGTATTTCGAAAGCGAGAAATCAAAGAAAAATATATAGACGCGAGAACGCTAATAAAAGTGGAAGCAAAAAAAAAAACGATGGAAAAGTTACGAGCGGCTATTGGAGATAAGCGAGAGCAGAAATACTGTTACTCTTTTACCTTTCTCATTCTGATTTTTTTTAACATTCCTATCTATCTTCTCTACCTGAAAGCATCCTCGAAAATTCATCCCCGAGTGCAGGGGCGGAACGCGATGAAGTTTGCTAAGGGAGGTGAAGTATGTTTGAGTCGGCGCTTCCGGCGCTCTGTGGCGATTTAATATCGTCCTCCCCTCTCAGAGGGATGTTTCAACCCTCCACCGATAGGACCAATGCATAACCATGGAAGCACGTTATGATTATTTTCTTCAACCAGGACCTCGTGACCGCTTCGTTATTCTGCGAGGTAATGGCTACTTATGTATATGCATATAAATATACAGATGCGTACACACCTTAGAAACAGTGTAGCAATATGGTTTCATTGTCTCCATAGAATTCTGGTTCAGCCATACCCTGAACATTGTACTATTGATTACAGTGGCATAACCGTATAATTATTTACAAGAGCTGTATACGGTCAGTATACTATGATAATTCGTAGAGACTCTTGATCGGTGGATTTTCGAAACGTATCCCGAATCCGTTTCATTTTATGCGGTAAACTTTTAAGATTAAAAACTATGACGTCATCAGTGCCCGTAATTATTAATTAGTTGAATTCCCAAAATTTTTCATCAGACTCGCGTTATCGACGCGTTACCGTCATTATTCTTGCCCTTTGGGGAGTCTTCGGGCGCTCGGCGTACCAAAAGTTTTGTTTGCACTAGAACTTCCTACGCAAGAGAGTGCTTCCCCACGTTAATTGCACCCCAGCATTTCGACTGGCGTATTTTCCAAACGTTTCAAAGGTATGCAACACGTCCGCATATTGCGGATTTATATACCGCGAAGAGAC
Organism: Cephus cinctus; assembly: GCF_000341935.2. Taxonomy (NCBI): domain Eukaryota; kingdom Metazoa; phylum Arthropoda; class Insecta; order Hymenoptera; family Cephidae; genus Cephus; species Cephus cinctus. The sequence goes on from NW_014332865.1 coordinate 1,100,061, forward strand.
ATAGGTATTTTACGTAGTTAAATACAGTGCATTTATTCCGTTAAAAAAAAAAAAAAAAAAAAAAAAAAAAAAAAAAGTTTAACTTTATTCCCATCTCGTCGGTATAAGAATAAATCGCGAGGATGCTTTATTATGAAATCGGAAATTGGCGTCGATCTTCGGGCGAAGAGCGAGCGTTTCCAGAGTCGTAAGATAAATGTATACAGAGATGTGGTCCACTTTGAAGGAGTCCCAATCCACATATGCATCGTACGATCGATACCATTCCTATGAAGTATCGCGACGTATAATCGTATACCATGTAAAAAGTATGACCCTAGATGGTTAGGTTAGGTCGAACGAATCCGTACGAAACTCATGCATATTTAACCAAGCATGCATCTATGCATGAGTCTCTAGATCATACCTAGCCAGTCGCGTATATAAATTTTCGTAGTACCCCGTCCACTCGAAGATTTCATAGCAATTCAATGGCGAGTGACAGGCAGCATGGCGATTGTTACGCCATTGCTAAAATTATGAAAGAAATGAAGTTACCCGTGTTTTAGAATGACGGACGGGGGGATGCTGTTTTCCCAACGGTGAACATGCAATCCCACGTTTGTTCAATTAGCATTGTGCCGTCTGTTCTGCTTTTGGCATTTGACACTGGACAATTTTCATGAATTTTGCGGAACGAGTCTTGTCGACCCTGCAGGGGATTGCGTTGTCCCAAAATTTTCAAGGGTTACTTCTGACGGATGCGAAACCTCGAAATTTTAGGGAAAGCACGGGCTTTCGTACGTTTCGTAGATTCCGAGCGTCCTTTGAGGGATGAATTCTTGTTAAATGTATAATGCCGATTTTCGCCGTGCTTTATTATAGCAGGGAGCAAGGTGTAGGATTCAGACCTTATTTAAGGAACACTTTTTAAGTGCGAATGAAATTTTCAAGCTTTATATATTATTTCTATAGACAGGGTATATCTGTGTGCTGTTATTACCCTGTGATATCTGACGAACCTGTTTGTATGGTATACCTATATATATGTACCTTTGTGCTTAGTCAAATCAATGATAATTTTCTGGATAAATCGATTGACCTTGATAACGATATAGTCGGCGTCGATATAACGTATTCAGTCGGCTAGTAGTAAAAGTAAATACGTGTCAGACACGACTGAGGGGGTCATTGACATTAGGTTTATTTAAGTGTTAAATGGTCGTGGGTTTGCGTTCACAATCGTCGACTTTGTCGCTGGTACGAATTGGGGAACCTTCCTTTGTCAAGCATATTAGGAATGGAAAGTTTGTATGAAAACAAATTGTCCGTTGTTCGTTAGTCAATATTGTTCGTATAATTTCGTCTAAATTCGTATAATTCGTCGGAAAGCTTATAATTGGCAAATTGACATAAGTGTATCAATAAAAATGTAGCATACTGTAAAACGACATAATGATTTAGTAAATATCTATTTTCGGATTAACGTCTCTAATTTTGAGTTACTTTGAAAATGTGTCACAGTCAGTTACAGGCAAATGCTTCGGTTCGTTTCAGGATGCTTTTTCCGTGACGTTATGCAATGCGATGCGACATTCAAACAGCTCGTGAAACATACGAGCTGATTTTTGCTCAGAACTGTTGACGGGATTCCTACACGAGTTTCCCATTGGCGTTCGTTAACCGAACTGTCAGCCACGTCGAGTTTTACCTGCTGGAGATATTTCTCTCTCTCGTCTAACCATCCACGTGACCATCCTTTATCCTCGGTGCTTTCCGTCGTTCGATTAACTTTAATATCGACGTCGGTTTCTTGCTCGAAGGTTAGTATATTTTCCTGTGGCCTAACCTAACCCTGTCAGAGTTTTCTACTATGACTTAACCTACCCAACGATTTCGGAAATTACTATTAAAACGGATATAGAAAAATGGTAGAAATTCATGTGTAAAATATAATTGACAGCCCAAATATGTACCTACTTGATTGCTCGAATGGGGTATTTTTATTTTATAATAATTTTTCTTTATTTCAATAAACATAACTTTATCTTCAATTAATAACGTTATCCAATATCATTTCTACAATTGCTATTTTCGATTATTTACTCTATACTCGTTGGTGCTTATAACGCGTACGTATCTAAGGTTCGCCTATCGTACAGAAAACGCACAATTGCCAGCACTGTTTTCACAGACGAAATCGACGGGGGCTGCTTCGAGCACCAGCTGACGTTGTCCCTTTGTATTTTCCAGTTCAACGAAGCCTGCCTGTCCAGATTTTCCTCCACGTAACAATCCCAACACAACTGGGCGTTCTATACTCGGATTAACGTCGGATTCAGTTCCATGATAGCGAGCACGACCCTAAGTACACCCCTTGTCCATCCTTACTCCTCGAGAACATCCCATAGCGCCTTCTATAAGGCGATTCTTGACCTCTATTTGTCCACCCGTTATACCAACCTTCCAGACCACATGCACACTACCCCAAAAGGCAACCGGGACTAGGGATCCGTTCCTGAGAGTGGACATAAACAACCACCCCCCGGCATCCAGCACAAAGAACGATACCTAGCAGCCCTGTAGGGCACTCATGTGAAATGTTACTCGAGATTGTTTGACATTTTTTTTTCTTTCCTATTTTTATAACACACACTCCTCTGTATAAATTACGTACAAACATAGCTATCGTGTTAACACGTAAACCTCGTGGAGCCAGGTCTATGGGGATACTGACGTCTTTTCCGGCAGTCCTTTTTTTCCAATAAGGTGGCAATATCCAGTCGCTAAATGCACCCTCGAGCCATTTCTGCTGGCATCCCCCCGAAAGTAGGACAAGACTGATTATGATAGTACGACAGTGACGTCATGTAACGGGTTTGAAGTTGGTAACTGATTTTTTAAAAATTTAAAAAAAACTAAGTGATTTTCAGTAGCACCCGGAATAGTTCTACATTTCCTGATACTTTTTGGAAATACCTCCGACGGTTAAAGCCAAAAAACGAAATTATTACTTTCGAGGTGCTAACTTCGCGTACAACTTCACACAGCACTCAGGTAAGGGCTTTGTGGCTTCTTGCACTGTCGCAAGGGCCACTGCTATAACCCTGAGATCCCGGTCTGTTATTCGAAGAGGGTGGAATCAGGGGCGAGTGGTTGAGAGGTAACAGTAAGAAACGGGACTCTGACTGTGTATATTATATCTGTACTTTGCTTCCTATAGGTATATACAGGCATCGAATATCTCACCTATCTAGGGAGGCCGATTAGAGAGCTCTTGGTGTATCGTGCATGGCGCCATGACACGCTCCAGACCTTAAGTAAATAACTGTAACGAATGTCGCATGATCCAGGGATATTTGAGCGTGTCGATGGCGTGCTGCTGCGGAGTCAGGTCCTTTGTGTTCTCGCGGTAACGTTACGCACTAATCTAGATCGAATTATATCATGGCCAATAATCTAAAATGCCGTATACAGCCCTTTCGTTCGGTTACTTTGTAAGAGTTACTTTGTTGAGAGTTGATTATCGCCATTAAGATTATGAAATCGTCGTGTTTCGTGCATCGTGAACTTTTTATTCTCATTTCGTTTAAAGGGATAACAATTTTTCCTTACTTCCTGCTCAATTTCTATACTTTAATTGTACCACGGGAAGGTCTTTCCTTCTATCTCCCTTTTTACTGTCTCTTTATGTATGTAACGGAAGCGTTTGATACGTATTGTATCGAGCTATTACCGGCTTTAAGTCTTACGTTGTAACACGCGATCTCGATAAAGTTATTACGCTCTCTTGCTAGAGGCTGCTGGATGGTTGGGGTTGGTTACCAAGCTCCTTCGCAATATGCAAGTTTTATGAAAGTGTCGGATCACATGTAAATTTTTGATTTCCCATTAGCATGCACATTCTCGACCTTTACGGATCTTGCCTTTACGGCCCACGTTTCGCCACTTTACGTCAATAATAAAAATGAAAGGATATTCTTCTGCTCTTCGTTCGTGCTGGTCGATCGTTAATATTAATTTATATATATCCACACGGCTGACCAGAACTTCATTTTTCTACTTTTCGTCGTCTGTATATAGCAGTCTGCAGACTGCGGTTTCTATCCTTGTGTATAGGTATATATGAATTACGTAACGGAGATATATTACCTGTAGATAATTATTTTTTTTTATCATTGCTACTATAAATCGGGTTGACTTACCCGGTACCAATATTGACATTGGAAATTTTTTTCATTCTCGTCGCCCCAAATACTTTTCATCAAGAATCAGGCACGCGTGACGCAGAAGTCATAGTGGAAATTCTTGGTGAAAATCCCTCGTGTGTACATATATGTATACACGTGTATGACAAGTTTATGAAACCGTGTGGAAGTTACGACAAAGCGAAAAAAAAACAAGTTAAATTTTTCGCTGATTTTTAATCGTCAATTTTGAATTTTTTTTTCGATTTTCTTATCATTTTTCATTTTTCAATCGTCATTTATGTCTAACTTCACGCTTCGGTACATTAACGTTAAATCAATAGTTATAATTGTTAACGTGGCTGGATTGCGATATTTTTTTAAAATTTTCCTTGTATTTCTTTTTCTTTCATTTTCGTTAATGAAAGTGCCAGGAGCCTCGTAAATACCACGTTGCCGTTTCTTTTATAGTGTCAGGTATTATAGTATCGTATGGCAGCGTAAATCCGAAGCCGCTTCATTTTAGCCTACAATTAATTTGAACGAACGTTCAACGACCGACGAAGAAGTTTACGATTTTTTCGTAATCGATACCGTTCAAGAAAAAAAACCTTAATATACAAAACGCAAGTTTTACGATTTTCTTGATTTATGATTTAAAGGATATAATCGGCCAACTATAAACTCCGATCCCCATTTTATTTTACTCTTTCGTGTCGACACGCGCTCTGTCCCATGGTACCGATAGTTCGTCACTGATAACGTTTCACGTAGCCATACTTTTCTATAAAGTCATGAAATTTATCGTTCGGTGAATCTTCAACGCGTGACGTCACTTCCCGCGAGGGACACCGATCGCACAGCTGTCTGTATGCATCGGTGCATAGTTTGTATATTCAATAAAAAAAAATGGCCATAAAAATTCTTCATTTTTAATCCCCCCAAGAATATTCAGACTGTACAGTAATACACCCCCCGTGCAAAACGAGAAAAACGTAAAGGGGTCGATTCGTGTACTCATCTTAAAATTCAGGATTCGTCCTGCTAGGAATTCCTCCCTTATTCTTGTTCCCTAGTCACCCTTCCAATGTGAAAAACCGCCTCGGGCCATTTTGCAAGTCCCCCGGGTCTCGTCCTGGAAAATTTAAGTCGGAAGACACTACCCAGGGCGGGGACCTGACGCTGCCCTGCTGTGAACGACAGCGGTCCGAAATTGAGCTGATATTATCCTCCGAGCGTCATCTTTATGTTCATCAGATTTCACCGTATACACCCTTTCGATTTGCTGGTTGAAATTGCGAACGAAATATACGCAGTGTGAGAACATAGTGGAGTTGGGTATACTATATATATATATATATATATATGCCTTATGCAAATACACAAAGTTACAGCGCTAGCGAAATTCTACGAATTATAAAGATCCCCCCCCCTCCCAGCTATTGGGATAGGACAAGGTTTACGTGGTAGAGAAGGCAACTCGGTACCGCAACTACCATCAGGAATAACCTGTACTCCCCTTACCGGAAATAGGATTCCGGGATGCTTTTTATACTCCCTGCCAAAGAGTCATCCCATTTATCACCACCTGGGCACGACGTGCCTGTATAAGGCTTAGTGAAGACGTGCGGGTCAACAGGGGTAGCGTAAGAAAGAGAGATGGTTTCTGCTTCAATTCCTCGAGCTATTCTGAGATTCAGCCATATCAACTTCACGGTTTCGAATTTTGCTCCGGAAATTAGTTTCTCTTTTTACGTTCCAATACCAACTGTACATACGTGATTTGAAATGGAAAACTTGTTGTATGTTTTTACACTGTAATAACATAGTTATTACACTGTAAGATTTTTCTTTCATCTAATTTTGTTTTTCTTTTTTTTTTCTTCCAGGTAAGACAACGTCATATCTCATCTTTAAGGGAGCGTTGACCTCGTTCGTCCCTGTACTGCACTTCATAGTGGTCATGTCATCTATTCACATTCGTGAACCTGGTATGCGTTCTGTCTCCATGAAAACTGACTTTAAGCCCTGCGGTATACGAGAAATTTACGCGAACCGCCGGGATGCCTCGCTGAAGCCCTGTTGTCAGGTAACATTGACTATCCATCTCTCGAACTATGCGCAAACTGGTGCCGACCGCGCGGTTCAACTTTCGACAGGTAGTTTGGCAAATATCCGACAGCGGGAACTTCCACGGAGTAAATTGGCAGAGAACGGTGCCACTTGTATCCGCTGTACGGACAGAATCACTTAGTGCCGTAAAGATATTAAAAAATCTTTGAGGAATCAATATACAGGGTGGACCACGGAGCGTGATCAGTAGAGATTACTTTGTTACTAGCAGTCCGATCGAAAATGTGTTTATCAGCTTTTGCATGGTTTCGAGAGAGCTTTAAGGCGATAGTGAAAAATTACTGGTCAACCCTTTTTTTAAAGATTTTTTCAAGGTTACCTTGAATTTTTTGCAACTGAACATATAATTTTTTTACGCCTGTCTGTTAGAGGATTTCAAGACGAATCCGGCACATGTAAGGACATGACATTTTTTTCATCCGGTTCGAAAGAAAATTAAAAAATATATATATATATATATATATATATATATATGTCTGCATAATTTAACGTACAAACTTTCCCAACGCAAAGTGGCGTCCTTATATTTATTTAAGTACTTTGAGGTTAAAAATATAACGTTCACATGGTGAATTTCTCACGGATACGAGATCGAATTGAAATACGGTACGTATCGCTCGTTCTCTGCAAACAATCCCAGGATAAATATTTTTCCAACGTTACCGTCGTTCGTAAATGAAATTATTGCGCGAACTTGGAAACAAAAACGGTCCTAGCCCTACGTTAAAATAATTCGAGTCACAGCAGCGACATAATCTCGTAACCAAAGTCATTCGCCAGTTGCACCTTAGTCACGTTACACCAATAGTACAAGTCACGCAACAACATATATACCTGACAGAAGAGTCTGGAAAGATGACTTTTGAAACAAATTAAACCAGCATGATTAGTTAAAGCTTTTATCACACCGAGGGTTGTTTCGCAAAATTAGATTTTAGGATACAACGTGACTCGAGTCCTTAAAATTTTACGACGTTCTCAATTGAGAAACAAGAACACCCAACCAACGTTATCCTACTGGAGAACCAATATATAAAGTTATGAACGTACCTTAATTCGCGCTATCCACCGATATAGGTACGAATCCCCTAATAATTATTAATGTTTGAAACATCAAGGCTCATCCCTGGTTATCAAGGACGTCTTATGAATTATGGGGTAGTAGGTCGTACTACTTGAGGTATTACGTTCCGTACAGGCAGTAGTTGTCCACGTGGTTGGTCAGACATGGAACCAGAATCCTTATCGACTCCGTAAACGCGAGACGTAAATGATTTACTAGCTAATTTACTATCGCCGGTCAGCAAATCCTGAATAAACGTGGACCAACCTTCTGCATATACGTTAGGGGTAGTTTCCATACACACCATAAGATACAGGTATAGAAACGTTACAGCTGGCTCGCGATATAGGGGCTTTAGGATCGTATATCGAATGCCAAGGGTTTACTACCCCGGGTTCCTCGTTCCAACAAGGTACAAGTGCAGTCGTAACCTTCGAGGCTCGTAAGTGTCGCAGGTGCGGAACCAACCCCTGTGGAAAGTGTCTAATGCATAAAGGGTTCCCGGGAACCGCCATTAAGTTACCGTTATTACCACCAGCTAATATATTCCATACGTTATATCGTATACCCATATAAGATTGAATTAGTCAATTGTGCTCAACGTATATACGTATATACCCTTATTTATTACCATAAAGTTATCGATGTATCGTCAAAGCGCTATACCTTAGTTCAATATTTTTTGCGAATCTCGCGATTTTTTAATTCCCGCCGTATCGTTAGCCACGTCTACCGTGATCGTTATTTGCGCTCTCTATAGCGAAGCAAAATAATTTCCTGCCGAAGCATAATTTATGGACGTGTAAACCGCGCCTGTTCCACGTGTGTAATTGCGCGATCGACGGGGATCCTGCATATGTGTATACTCATCCCACGGGATACTTTGGTACATACGTAACCTGGTATCCTGTATTTATGTAGTTTCCTAGCTGGTTTAGGGATACACGAATACGTGCTGTACGGTATAACTTTAATGAGATTCTATGTATATGGTATGGAGTGGATCCTTAAAGCTTGTTCACAGGGAAAGTATTATGACTCCGTAGCTAGTATGCCAGTACGTGTACGTAAGCTGTACCATAGGCACGTATAGGTAAAGTCCGTAAAGGACGACCGATGCTGATGACTGCAATATACGTGAGATATGTGCTTCGACGCGAGAGTCAGGTCTGGCGTGTGCCCTCACTACGTAGACCTGAGGTCAAGAGAAAAAAAACCCTGGCACTTGGCCTCCTATGAGAGCATAAAGTCAACCAAGGAACAAGAAGAAGAAGATGAAGAGAGGAAAGGCAGCCACTGAGGTTTCACTGAGTTTAAGTTAGATCACCAACAAAGTTAGACCTAGGCTGTGTTCCGAAATCTGCTGCGAGTACTACGGATTACAACGTCACCCAATCGTACTAGAAATGGGTTTAAGTTTTGCATTACTGTTGGTAGAACCTTAAAAAGTATAACGGATTGCAGTGTACGCTACTGCCTGACCTCGCTGGCTGCGGTAACTGGGGTTCGAAGGTCATCGAGATTCATGACGTCACTGACGAAGTTACAGTCAACCGTGCTTCATTTGAGAACGGACCTTTTGGTACTATCAGTGAATTTCTGAACACAGTCCTAGTCTTCGCCTCTGATTTCCTGTCAAGACCTTCGGAAATAGGTTGTGAAGTTTAATGTATCTCAGACTTGGACTGCCGGAAGGGTTCAACTCAATTTCTACCCTGGGTTCCTTGAGCATTGCACTATTATAATAATATACGTAGAACGTCTGACGTCACAAGTCGAACATCACGCATCAATGGCACCTGTAATTTTATCAATTTGCCTTCAGCAGATTATTTGGGTCATGGAGTCATCGTGCTGTCACTAAATTATTTGAGAATCAAAAGTTCCTTGTTAATTTAAGCGGCAGGGCGTTATGTCGTTTTCTGCCTTCAATACGAATACGAACGCCAATAATACGTACACGTAATGTGGTAATGGTCGAGGGAAATTGAGGCATTTGTTTAATGGGCTTGTATTACAGCAATGCGTGTATTATGTTTGTACTGAATTTCGTGAATAGCGAATCATTTATTTAGGAACAATTTCTGGGCGCCAGTATAATTTATATGACGGCTGTTTTGCACTGTACAGTGAGGAATGTATGGCGAATGTATCTAAGTTGTTCTATTTGAGTTTTATGGGCTTTTGCTAATGTTTGAAAAAATAGTGATCTTTTTTTCACAACTTCGCGCACGATTATAGCATACTAGTGGTTGACAATTTAGAAATTGTCCAGAGTACCGAAAGGGACTTTCTTGGCAGTCTAGAGGTTAACGTGTGTTAATCAAAGCACGTTTCCGTCTATGAAAATTCGTCTGAACGATTTCTAGTTGGAAGTGGAATAACACGTTTCGTCCTTATAGAGAGTTCTCTATCTTGTCATATATTGGTGAGGTCAGTCTAGGTTAGATATTTGGCTTCCAGCCATTCGTCGATTTATCGTCCAGCCGAATTCGATAGATACGTCTCGTGGGTACGTACGGTAGATATACGAACTCTTGGAAGACATATGTACCCACGTAGGTAACCTAACCTCAAACAGGAAGTCTGACCAGTTCGCGTTCGATTGGCAAGTTGAAGTGGTTTATAAAAGTTGATCAAAGTGACATAAAAAAGTGGCATAAAAAAAAGTGGGACTCGAATGAAAGTTAAAGAGTAAAGAATTAATATAGAAAAGTATAAAATGGAGTATGAATATTTTTTAGGGAATGAAATTCGTGAATAATATTTTTTATATTATCCTTTGACCCGAAAGGTACCATTTTTTACTGTCATATCAAGGCTTTTCCATTTTCCTCCTAATCTCCTCCACTCGCAACTTTCGGGAGCTGCCGGCCGGCTTAGGCTTTTCCAAAGCCCATATTGTTCCTTGGCAGAATTTATCTTCATTCATCGGACAAAGTCTTGTTCAACGTACGAGAAAATCAGGGAATCCAAGTATTTCTCTTTCTGTCGGTCCCCGATGCGTTAGCTCTGGGAGGCAGCGAGGAGCAACTGCACATCATCAACTGTGCAGTACCTGCAGCTTCCTTTGAGACTAGATAAAAATATATTCAACCGAGCGTAGAAACCTGAAACTTGTTTTTCTAACACGGAGATCCCGCGTTACTACGACAAAGTTTCCGTTTAAATATTAAAACCCTAAAGGGCTTTGAAGACGCTAGTATTCGCTTCCGGAACTTCCGGCTCGCCACGCAAAACGAATTTCCTCCCCGTGAGTGCTCCTTTCAACCCTTAGGGGATCGAAGAGCTTCCGAGTGTGCGGAGTGACAATCCCGTCATACGTGCTTTCCGTCCTTTCACCAGCTCTCCCAAAAATTTACACGCGTGCGTAATGCATATCAAGCGAAAGTAGTGGAAGGAGTAAGGAAACCAAAAAAAAAAAAAAAGGAAAAAATTTTACATAACAAATTCAGATTTTGTTCACCTTAAAATCTCTTCCGACAGCATACAGCATTCAGGGTGGAAGGAAATTATCTGTTCTATGGTGAAATTGAAATTTTATAGTGTTATTTTGGAAATTTGGCAAATCCCATGCTATAATGACACGGTATATCTGTGTACTTACCGTAATCCTAAACTGGAATATTTACGCGCGTTACTGTTAACGGTTTTGCGAATGGGAGCTGTTTACGTAATGGAACATGTCGAACCTGTATTACACGGGAAGCCAATGCAGTTCATGAATTCTAATGCGATGGACCCCTACATTGTATGGTTAGTCCCTTTCTGTATGGATAAACAATTCTCGAGAATTTCATATCGTCATGGGACTTCAGTGTCTCGCATTAACTACAGTTAGTAGTGGAATTTCAATGAGACATTATATAGCTATCGGGGGACAAAAGAAAGAAGGAAACAAACCAAGAAGCCATTTTTCTGCTGCACGAATACGGTTCTATCGATTCCTCTATAAAAGTTTATCGTAGATATAACGTAACTTGCCGGATCCTCCATTCAGGTTTTCTTAGATACCTTTCACCTTCTACCCTCAGACATCAACCCCAAACCACAACTTGATGATACCGGCCGACCAGTGAGCCAAGCAATTTACCCCCTTGACTTTTTTTTTTGTATTATTTATCGTTTATTCCATCCCCGCCAGGCAAATTCGCCAACGCTGCCCTCCGGGTCTATTGTAAAAACGTGAGATCCCTATTATCCCTGCAATTTTTCAGCCCTTTAAGGGAGTTTTCCGTAGCCCTGGCGACAGCGGTCGTTTCTGAGATGATCGTAAAAAATTTGCCCTCGAGGGGGTCGTACTTCTATAGATATTTTGACCCTGGTCGTGCTTCAGCACTTGGAATAGTCGAGAAATAGATTTTTTTAAGCACATGAAATTTCACGGGGACGCGCATTGATTGTCACGAGATCGACCCCATGCTCGAATTATTATCGTCATCCCCTAAATTCATCCCTTACTTGAAATATATGTATAGTTGACCCTTGGCAATAAAGTTCAATAGTTCGGTATACGTATTATCATTAATTGTTCAACCAGGTGATGTTTTTTTTTGAAATTACCCAATTTTTATAATAAATTGACCCGAGTATTAAAAGAGGAAAAAATAAAAGGTTAATCTTTCGTACACGCCTATTTGCTTTATTATTCTCCTCGTTTAATCGAGTTAAAATATTTCCATTCAACCTCACTGCGGTGGGGTAATTGATATTGCTGACGACGCTCGGAAGGGACGACTCTGTTCATCCATTCGTGAACGATGATAAAAGCCATTTTTTAATAACAACTAACGATTCTACCTCCCAGTCAGGAGGCGCATTCGCCTTTCTTCGATACTAAACGAATTACTATCTGGCTCCCGGTAAGGCTGGTATAGCGTTACGTGATAGCGAAACTGAGACAGTAGCGAAGAGAAAGCGAAGGATAGATGGAAATTGCGGTAGAAACGATCGAACGACAAACAAGCGTGTAATCGAAATGGTTGCTTGAAAATTTATGGTAACGTGTTTATCATATTTTCGTGACAATGGCATTCGATTATTCTTCCGAATATTCATGGATGGTTGATTCGTGAGGAATCGACAAAAAAATACAGTCTCCACTACTTTATGGAAATTCAAGAATACACAGTGAGCTGAATTGACGTTTCGTCTCGTTTTATGCAACTTTTTTTTTTCCAATTGTCAAAATGCTTCTCTACCACTAATTATCCCCCCGCCTGTATACGTGACCGATTGAAAATTAATGAATTTCGCATTGGAACTTTGTTCCATATTCATCCCTCGTTACTTTCCAGCATCCACGTATTTTACAATTACACGTGCAAATGCTCTCTTCGTTCGTAAAATACCACGTTCGCCTTAACTCCTGGCAATGTCCAATAAAATCCCGGGATAATTATATACGATTCAGATATTTATTTTTAGGCCATATCACGCGTGATAAGTATGTATATGCTTCCATATTTAGTTTTTTTTTTTTTTTTTTTTTTTTTTTTTTTTTTTATTTTTTTTTTTTTCAAATTTTTCTATCTCCTCACATCCACCCTTGCTTCTTTCGATCGCGGTTTCATGGCTTTGCATAGGGTTTGAACTTTCTGTATAATGTATGGGAATTTCACGTAAAAATCGTATTCCCTGCGTTTTTATCGGCCGTGTACGTATACAAGGTCTTTGTCGTGTGCACGCTCATTTATCATGAATATTGCAGAATACGGGAGAGTCGTCTTCACAAATTTTTCTATCTCCTCACATCCACCCTTGCTTCTTTCGATCGCGGTTTCATGGCTTTGCATAGGGTTTGAACTTTCTGTATAATGTATGGGAATTTCACGTAAAAATCGTATTCCCTGCGTTTTTATCGGCCGTGTACGTATACAAGGTCTTTGTCGTGTGCACGCTCATTTATCATGAATATTGCAGAATACGGGAGAGTCGTCGCGCCTATATAATTCAAGCACGAAGTGACGGGCAGACATTCGCCCGTAGAGTAATAAATGCGAGCTTCAAAAATCCGGGCGCGGTCCAATATCAGATTACGTACGACTATGTAGGGGTATATCCTTGCTGACTGCCTGGGCCGAATGAATGAGCATGTAGCTGTGCTTGATGGGATATGAAATAAAGGTGATATGGATTGATAGTAGACATTTCGAAAGATAATTAATAGTCAAACTTGTAAGATATGTACGGTACAGTCATTTAATTCAATGTGATATCTTCAATATGTATTCTAATGTGGTGTTACAATTAGAGTAGGATCACCTAGTAGAAATAATAAAAAAATAAAAAGGATCCAGACAGATAAGCACAGACAGGCTTGGTGGCACAGTAATAGAAATTTCTAATTTTTCCAAAATTCCTCACCTCCCCCACTCTTCCCAATTGTCCAGCTAAGAATTGATTGATTTATCTGCAGCAAGGAGGAACATCAGGAACTGGTACACTATATGTATATATCTAGATACATGGGTGGCTGTTATGAATAGGATATTGTGATCGGCGAATTTGAATGTGTACGTAGAGCTTTTTCCCAGGGGTTTTCAGTTACTCGGAAAGAAAGTGAAGGGCGACCGACTTCAGGGCGCACCCTCACTAACCTACTTAAATCTCATGTAAGTGGTACGCGACACTCCTTTTTCACATCAAATATTTATTTGACATGATTGATAAAGCTCTTCTGAGTTTTGCTGCCTAATCGTGTTTTCTCGTCTAATCGATTTCGAGGGTTCGATGCTTTTTTTTTTTTCTTTTACCTAGGGATATTTAAGTAGAACGAAGTAAGCTCTAAGGGTGGTTCGAGTATTGCGCCATATGCTTCCGTGGTATTGTGTATATTTTGTCATGTTTACTAAGCTTTATTGAAATGACTATGGCCGCGATCGCTTTTACTTCTTATTCGTGAAATTACGAAACTTTATTATTTATTATCTGGCAATGGTTGGCAAATCGCTAGCGTACACCGCACAAGGGATGGTTCTTGTGCATTACTATTTGCTTTGCGAAAACGTATATGCTGCCGGAAGGAATCTCTTTTGTTTTATTTTTATAACTAATCTTTTTTTTTCTTCTACTTTCGTTCCTTTCTTTTTGCGGAGAGGGTGCGCCGCGATTTACAACCCCTACGGCGCATGTAGACAGTTGGAAGCCATCGCCTGATTGTATGGATCGCCCGACGCTGGCGGATTCTCAATGCAGAAGCGTTAAGGCTAAATTTGGCATTTTTTTTTCCACAACGTTTCCGGAACTGTTTTTACGTCACGCGAATGTCAAATACAACTGAAATCGTAATTCTCATGAAATTGTGCCTGACTTCAATATCAATTTTCCCTCGCTGAATTGTCTTTCTAATTTTTTTTTTTCCCCTTTTCTTCGTATTCTCTGTCCTTATCCATTTTGTTACGTGACGAAATAATAAAAACGGACTTTTCCCACGCAACAACTTTACAAGAGGGCTCACGCGTTATTCCATTTCTCGTGGGCTCGAGCTGGATATGGAATCGTGATATAGTCAGTTGGTCCCTTTCGAATTTTCTTTTTCATTTCAAGACCAATTTCGTCCCTTACCATCAGCATCGTCCAGCATCTTCAGCTGCTGCGTCTCGCCTCCATCCGTCCTCCTGGACCCGTCCTCTCCACGTATTAGTCCCACGTTAAATAATGCCTTTATCGAAGGAGAAGTTATACCGACCCACCCAATTTCCGACAACGAGCGATAAAACATTCCACCCCTGAACGGGCATAACTCACTTTTTCGCCTATCGCGTTCGCGTGTGTCCTTGAAAGAAAGAAAGAACGAGATAAAGAAAGGAAAGGAAGATAAGAAAGGAAATCCATTGCCCCATACAATTGGGATATGAAATTTTTGGACCAAATGCCCTGGGCCCGCAAATACGCCGTTCCGTCCCTGTCGAAATAAAAAGAAATAACGTTCCTTCCCTATACTATTTCTCACTAAATCCTAAAGGTTACCTCACAACATCGTAACTATCCCTTAACATGCATAAAACATTAAGTACGGATAAGATCAACTTTTCTACGTGTTTTCTGCCTCAATAGCGCCATACGAGCGAGTAATAAGAATTGGTCTGAATAAATATCCGTAGGTCAGCATCTCTGACGTTCTCGTATTTCTCTCGGTAACATCAAACAACTAATAGGGGTTGTAGTGGAGGACGAAGGGGCTGGGTAGAAAACACTTTGGAGCAGTCCAAGTGCAATCAACTAATTACGGGACGGTGGTGGAATTTTTTATGAAATGCAAATTTAATGAGACCCACGTCGCTGCAGGCGCCGCCGCGTATACATAGCAATTTCCTTAAGGTGTTTCGTATAGTCAAGTTGTAATAACAAAGCGTCGTTCCCAGGCAAACGTAATAACGCAATTAATCGAGTCTTTGAAATAGGCAATAATCCCACGAGCGCATTGGCCAAGTGCGACTTCCATAACATTCAGTAGGAACGTCTATGATCGTCAGTTCGCTTTACTGGCCATAGTTTAACGTCCTTTTGGTACACACCCAGAATTACACATACAATTCTGGGGGGTCATATTAGTCACGTGCGTGCTCGCAGGACTAAAACCAATATCACAGAATCTTATCTACCTGCCTTCCTACGTGTATACTTGTCTATTAACTAAGCACAGTTTGCTCCTGATATACGTAGGTATTTGGCAAATGACCGATTGCACGTGGAGTTAATTAGTTGGCTGAAGTTGGCTTCGGCTCGAAGGTAAGTGATGGAAATGTAGTTGATTGGAATCGGAACGCGAATGAAGGCTCTAGAGTTTCGCTACAACTTCCTTCCATCGCGAGATGGAAGATTCGTCTTCGCTTATTGGCTCCTGTAATTTAGCTTGTGTCAAAGTCCCAGATCTTGTTATAGGAAATGACCTAACAGTTAACTCGAACCTATACCAAGAGAGCACTGTACCGCTTGCAAGTCGAAGTAACTGGTTTAGTATGTATGGCTCATACGAAGGACACAGTCAACGGACTTCCTGACTTCGTATTAAGCTCACGTCGTAACTTTTCGACCAATCGAGGTCCACCTTGTAAAGGCTGCACGATGACGTCGCTGCCGTGTAGCCGATTGTAATAAAATATTTGAACCTTGTGAAAATGGGTTAAAAAAAATATAAGTATGGATTTTATGTTTAGTTTGAAATTTTTGTCAAATAATTCCCCAGACCTTGCTCATCCATCATTCGCGTTATGTTACGTCTAGGAAAAGAATTTCATTTGGGTACAGCCTGCACAGTATCTCGTCTCACGTAGAAATGGATCGGTTCGCCAATATAGGTTTTTGGTACCTTACTATAAGTACCAGTGACAAAAGCATGGTTACTGCTGCCACGTAAGATCTTTACGTGGTTCCAGCTCAGACATCCAGCACGTAGGTGCACCTACCGGTATAGCAGAGACTGTAACGGAAGCCAGAGAGATACCGGATGGCTCGTAGAAAAAGAATGGGAATATCCTGGTCACGTGGAACTGACACTTCCGAGAGGCGACCGGTGCAATCGGCACATTAAGATAACGGTGTAAATTGTTGAAAATCCAGAGGATCGGCTCCTGGGTCACTGGTAGCCATCTACCTAGGTGTCTACGTGCTTCGTCTTCTTTGAGAGGAATTACCTAATTTACCAAAGGTACACGAACAAAGATTTGTCTTAGACGTTGAATTCTTTGGGCAAAGATAATTCGTGTAGATAGATCACGTTGAGGGTCGTTTCGTATAAATATATAAATTTACTTCTTCGGTTGGTAATCCTGAAAGAGATATCAGAAGTCGTAGAGGAACCCACTGCGATTCGTAGAAGCTGATTTTCCCTTGTGATTTTCTGCGTTACGGTCAGCCGGTGCGATGCAGCTACGACATACGTAAGTGTCCCCTAAATAAGGATGAGCAGGGCTGGTCGGCTGAGAAAATACAGTTGAGGAGAGAGAAAGGCTACGGTTGGCAAGGGTGGGTCAGGGGAAGAGAAAAAATGCTAGAGAGGAACAAAACAATGTAAAAAGGTACTGGCACGCTCGGGTAACAGTGTCGGCGATAAATCTGTCCACGGGATAAAATATGCATCCGGGGAAACGGGCGTCCCGTGCAATCAGGGCGCGAGCCCGGAACAAATGTACCCCACCAGGCAAGTGTCGCTCGTTATCGGAAAATAGTTTCTGCGGCTTTCAGGCTGCCCTCCGTTGGTAGGGATTTGCCAGTTAAAGGATTTTTGGTTTCTTTCCCAAATCTAAATGGGCGCTACGAAGATTTTCATTCGGGAATGCCTATCTCCACTTTTATGGCACTAGGGTAGTTTTACCGAAGATCATGGGATATGGACCTGTTTAAAGTCGATCGTTTATCTTTTTTTTTTTTTTGTATTTTTCTTCATTAGCATCACTCCTCCGGAAGAGGACTCCTGACGATTTTGTCTTGTTATTTTTAATATTTTAGGTCCGTGGGTCATTTGCGGGAAATTATTTTTATACCTGTATACGGAAACTTTCGACTCTGTCGTAGCCACTACGTGCGGAAATATTCATTATGGTAGTCGCCTCTTCGAAAGCTGCCTCGATGAATATTCAGGTGGGCCACTTGACAACAATAAATGGACTCTCACTTTTTTCTAACAGTGACAAATTATTCGCACCTCGCTCCCGGCGGTATATATACCTATGTAGATTCAACGTATATGTATCCACGTGGCCAAGCGACACCCATGGGATACTTAATGACCAACCGTAGAGCCATACAATTATTTTACCGTGTAACAGGTATCTCCAGATAATAAAGATACGAGCAGTAACTTTTAGCTAGAATCGAAGAAAAATGTTATAGAATAAAAAGAAAGAGAAAAGCTTTTTCACTCGTTTTTAACAGGCACTTAACAATCTTCCCGTTCGTTTATTAAATTGGCCCTCGTTATCGAGGATTTGGCGATTGGAGATCCGCGCATTCGTTTCAGACGGATCCTTCACTCTCAATAGTAAATCAAGGCCAATCGATCGAAACTCCTGATTGCCACAGGGCTGGACCTTGTCGTGCATATATATAGATATATATCGAGAGTGCGCTTTTATCGAGACATTCCAGCAATGGGCTCTGGGCTTTTACTTTGTTTTCATTGTCATTGTCAGCCAGAGACATACTGCTGCCACCGACGTTGCCGACGGGCGGCGTCGGTGGACGTCGTCATGCTAATTCAGGGCTTGCGAAACGCACCCAGCTAGCAGAATGGGACGAGGGACGATTTAAATTTAGCCACACACGACGCAAGCGAAAATTCACCCCCCTCTGACACTGCAAAACTGCCCCCCTCCCCCCCCCTATTACTAAATACCGTCAGCCAGTACCTTCCGGTCATTCCCGTACGCGCATGCGCGTCGACTTGTACTTGTTTCGCCAGCATCCGTCGACCTGTCAATTAACCCGGACAAAACTGCCTAGCAAAGCGAAATATTCGCAACTTTTCCAAACCTAGCAATTTTCCATGAATTCCCGTAATAATTATTCCCCCCCCTCCCTCCCCTCACCATCCACATATTACCATGGCAACCTGTGCTATCTCGTTATCTTTCTCATTTTCATCTCTACTGTTATCATCTGTTACTTTCGTCGTTCGTCCCCCCTCTTTTATTATCAGTTTTTTCGTCATGAAATTTACAATTTTTACAAAAATTATCCTATGCCTAGGTCAGTGACTAATTGTTGTTTTACAACGATTCCGATATACCATCGGCATGCTTATCTATTCTCATACCCATCCTCCCCCCAGGTTGACGTACGTAATGTGTTTATGGCTATGGGGTAAATTTTCGTAAAATGCCAATCGAACCTTGCAGCAGTACAAGTAACGACCCTCTGTGTACATATCCCTACCCTTAAAAACCGATAATTAACTGTTATGTTGACGATACGCTCGCGGTCCTCAATTTTCGGTCCAACCTTTCTTTTTTTTACCGATTCGCGTTTCTCTTTTGTTTGGCCCATTACCCAAGCTTCTCTCTTTGATATCAAACCAAGTTGATTTAATTCCCGTGTTTATTTTGCGTGTGCGCTGTATTTGCACGTTAGTCAAACTTACAATTCACCTTCGCATTTTGGCATCTCTACAAAATACTTTGGCGAATCCGCTTTGACAATGTCGATTCGGTGTGACTTATCACTGGATTCGGAATAACTGCTGAGAATTCGTACCCAAGGAAAACATTCGAATTTACCATTATTCAGATTGTTCTTATCTACGAGGTACTTTCTACCGAAAGATCGATGAGAGTCACCATCGAGAATCTACACGAGCTCCACTGTTTATCGAATTACTTTCTGATAAAAATTCTCTTTTTTCTTTTTTCAATCACACAAATACCCGTACTAATATAATCAAAAAGAAAGTGACTTTCCGCAACAGCCGCCGTTGAACAGTAAGCTTAAAAAAACACTGGACTAATATATTAATATATTTCCCCGTAAGTGAAGGATAGGAAGGAAGGAAGGTGAAGGAAAAACGAGCAATAATTTATTAACCGAACAAGACTATTCGATTACGCTTTTAGCTTTATCCTGAAGCAACTTTCAAGCGCTGACTCGCTTATAGCAATGGCTGTAGTTTCAAAGTTCTATCCGCACCCTAAATTATTCCTCGGGCTGCTTCCTGGAAGAGGGTTATCAGCCACGTCAGTTAACCTTTATCAAGAGAATTGATATTTATCGAGTGGCCACGATGTAATATGTATTCGAATTCGACAAGCGTTATACCTATATACATATATACTCGCCCAAGTATCGGGACTCCGTAACACCTCGCCACCCGTTACATTATTGAGGACGCGTTTGCCGCAAGTTTACAAGTTAATGCATGTTAAATCGCTCGAGTAGGATCGACTGATGTACAGAACGTAATACAGCACAGTACGGGCTCCTAGATAAGGGACTAACCTGTATATATCTATATACTTATATGTAATCTATACGACCCATGTAATTCTACACGTGCCTACATAGAAAGACAAAGGAAAAATAAGCTACACATTGGCATCATTAACATATTCGCCGAGGACAACAAACGAGATACACGAAATCGAGCTGCAAGGCTATTAATTTTATTAATCCATTGTTCAAATATGTACAGCAAGTAAACGAAGCTTTGATTCGGACAAAGTCAATATATGCTAAAGGGTGTAATTGCAGTAGTGAATACTGTTAAGTGTATTCAGACTGTATACGCTGCGTATACGCTCGCTGGTATAGTGGCGGTAAAATAAGGAAACGTTTGAATATGAAAAATTTTGTTTAAAGTCGTCAACATTTTATTATTAATATATTTTGCTGTTAATAAGTCCCATCGATTAGCGATATTTCTATTAAAGGATTTCGCAGCTTAGTAATATCAATTATGGAATATAAATGGATAGTCTGTTATATGCGATGAAATTTCAAATTGGAATAATCGACGAGTCGATTTACTCTCGACTCGCTAATGGCTGTCTTTGATATTACTAGTTTCTAAAGCTATACGCGTAGCACGTTTTGCAAATTGCTTTAATTTATACGGAAGACTTCTAAACTATTGTTTGGCCAGGTTAGCGATTGTCAGATTGGGGGGTGGCTACAGGGGGGACGAACGTGCCTGTGCATTGGTTATTCTCCTCTGTGTGTTCTACACTGTACGGATACGCTGTCCATGAAAGCTTGTAAGAGTTCGTGTTGTGTCGTGTACTGACTATATATACATATAGTAAGTATACATACTACCAACCTATAGTCGTTGAACATTCGTGTTCACGTTAACCACCGTGACCATCCTGGACCCGTTTTCCGCGTTTCGATCTATGTGTGTGTGTGTATATATATATATATAAGTACATACCTGCCACCCTGGCAACTCCTTCCAAACCACCCGCGTTAGAGGACTGCCAAGACCATGACATACTAATATCCGTTATTCGCGCTCTGAATCCTCAGGATTCCAGAAACGGTTTTGCACCAGGAGACTACTGGCTGATCGAACCCTCCAACGAGAGGACTATATATAGTAATCTAGGTCTTGATTACTGTGAATTAAATAGAGCTGTGCTGATCGATATAAAAAAAAAAAAGAACCAGTGAACATTGTTCAGGGATTTTTTTGTTTAACAAAAATATCTAGAGGTAACTCTTGTGTAAATAAATGATGCGACTGTCCAACGTAGCGTTGGTAAAATCAAAGTTAGACTTCGCAATGACATTCAGCCAGCATTCTTGTCTATAGAAAATCCAGGGAATAGATGCTCCTCTACTTGCATGACATTTCTGAGGTCCACTGCTACCCCTATGAAGGATGGTCCAGCACCTATGGGGTAACAGGAGGATTTGTAACCTATGGCAGAGCCGCTTAGGGCAGAGTGCTACTTTTATGAATTTAAAGTCAGGACCGGCCCCTGCTGATATTCCGTTTAAGCTTATCTGCAGTATATTCGGTAAGTCTTCAAGCGATGACCAGCTGCTACGTGGGGCGATTTTCACCCTTATACCTGAATACGAGGTTCCTGCCAGATAAGCTTATAGTACTTCCTACTGGTAATATAAAAATATATGGATACGTATACATATATACATATGCCTTATATTTAAAAATCCCCCTTGTACTTAAAATCAAATCGAAGAATTCATTCTTTAAGTAACTTTAAATTGTCTATTTGTTACCTTACGTACGGTATCTGAAATTCTGTCATGTTATCTCTTACCCTCAGATTGATAAGAGAATAAATCGCATGGGTTCGTTACGTAGGTCCTGTATCATTAGGACCATGTTGGACGCTTTCATAACCCTATATATATATATATATATTCCGATCTAATCCACTATATTAACGCCATTATCCCATCACTCCATGCAAGGGTTTCCCATCTCGTGTGGGTTCTTGATAACAACACCTACCACATGTGTTTGTATGCTCAAGAGCGAGAGAGCTGCTCACGAGTGTGTTATGTACAATACGATAGAGTGAGATAGAGTTATGATAAACCTAGTGTAGCTTTTACCACATAGTCGCACTAGGTTTGCTCGCTTATTTAATACTGCACATATATATATCCTATGGTACATATATGCTAGGTAAGAGGATCATACCTTTACATATGAGGTTGAATTTTGTGATTGCTAGTGGCAAATTCACCATAGTACCCCCCATCGATTTCACGGGAGGATGCGAGCTTAGCCAAAAACACATGGAATCCAGAAACCATTTTGAAATTTCCTCAAAACGGCTTCGTCGAACGTTTTCCACGAGGACGCCGCCGCAGGACCAGGTTCCCGACTTCGCTTCTTCAAATCAAGAGGGATGGAGCAGTTTGCAGTTCAGCATGGTCTGGGTGCCCTTACCTACAGGTTGCGTGATTTGTGAGCTATCCGAAGGTTTGCTGTGCTATATATACATATATATTGGTAGCTACACAGTATGACCTGAGCTCTCTCCGATATTTCTTCGGTTTCCTGAAAGTCGAGACGAATGGCCAACCCCAAGTCTGGGACCTCTGGGAGTCCCGGATCCCACCGAGTTTAAAGACCTTCAATTTATGGGGGTATCATACGAATTCAGCTCATTGACCCGTAATTAACTGGCTTCACCTCTTATCGTGATCTCTCGACCTAGCCCTATTACCATCAGCACACTCCAACCCCCTTTTATATATATATATATTTTATTCAACCTTCGCTCTGCTCGTACATCTTCCCTTAAATTTAGGTTATGCAATCTCCACGTTCTGAAATTACTTAAATACACTTGACAGCGGGACCTGCTTTTTTTTTTTTCATTTTTCTTTATTTATTTATTTATTTAGTCAGTATTCCTCCATTACTCACGTCGTACCACGTAGCCTATGAAAAATTGTGTATCAAGTGATTCTTCACTAGTTCACTTTTCTTCATTCCTATTTTAATGACGTCTCTTAACACTCTTCCGGCTCGTCGAGTATTCATACATATACAGTTTATTCATAGTGTCGCGATTACATCTTACGGTGCTCTTTAAGAACCCTCTAAGCGTGCTATTCAAAGCTCTAAGATGCGACATCTCGATTAGGTACGTCAAATGGCTCCCTGAGAATTCACGGCATGCGGTGCAATATTGCTACGTGTAGATCACTGTTTGGACGGCTGGCAGAGAGAGAGAGAGAGAGAGAGAGAGAGCGACAAAGATAGGAGGGAGGACAAGTTGACAAGGGACAACGTTTCCGCCTATGCAAGGGCTGATTTAATATACGCTATGAACCATGAAAAGCGCGTAACCCCGACGCCGGGAGCGACAAAGATAGGAGGGAGGACACAATATTGCTACGTGTAGATCACTGTTTGGACGGCTGGCAGAGAGAGAGAGAGAGAGAGAGAGAGAGCGACAAAGATAGGAGGGAGGACAAGTTGACAAGGGACAACGTTTCCGCCTATGCAAGGGCTGATTTAATATACGCTATGAACCATGAAAAGCGCGTAACCCCGACGCCGGGCGTCGGGTTTGATATCATATCGTCCTGTGTGGCTTCCTGCATCCCCAACAGTGGCGGCAGTGCCTACGACAACTAGATCTTGTTATCAAGAACTCCGTGACGTCGACAATGCTACCTGATAGCTACACCCACCTATAAAGTCACCACCAACTACCATTGCCATGACAGTCAGCACTGTTGAATGCTACTGGCTGCTAACCATTTACATATTCTGCGTACATTATATATACATATATATACTCGTTTGTATCTATACCGAAATCTCAAGCTTGCTCCACTGTATACTATCTTTGTATACTCGTGGCTGACTGGATGGGTATTTACTTACTTTGTTATCAAATCTCAAGTGGGTAGATATACATATACACGTACATACGTACCCATGTAGAAATTGCGACAGGATCCACTCTGGGCCAGAGTAAGCGCCGGTGTTACCATGACTGGGGCACCGTCGGCTACCAGCGTCGGTATTGCAATGGCTATTCATTGGAACGATAGCATGGGTCCAACCGTTGGAGAATGGCGATGGGGCAGTACCGACTATGAGTACTGGCCCAATATTATTTCCGAGCGTCGGTCAAGCATTGGTTGACGCCACTGGCCCAATGTTGCTTTCGAGCGTCAGTAGCGTAATGCAGAATAATTGTCTAAATGATCTTCTGGCTGTCGTTTCTCTCTAAACGACGTGTTCGTCCTTTTTGGTGCGTTTAGCTTAGAATAAATTCGCTTATTATTAACCGTTGTACCCTTAACCTCAGATCTTTCGCAAGCATAAAAAGCCCCATGACCTTTACAGCGTTTGAGAAGTGCGCGTGCAGGTGTATCGTAAACGAATGCCTTTATTTAAAAACGACATACCTTTTCACCGATTATTAAATTGTTAGGTGCCGGTAGTACATCAGATTTGGGATTCATTAGAATTTGTGTTGTCCCGACATTGGGTCGACGCTACGTAGACGGCCAATGCCAATGCTGGGCCAAGTAGTGAACACAAACGGCTCAATACTGTCTCTGTATCGGATGAACGTTGTCTATCAACGAAATTCCCATCTTGGGCCTATATCGAAATGTGTCATCGGCTCAATATTGGTTCAATACTGGGTCGATGCTCCATAGCCAAACAATTTCGACGTTGGGCCATCGTACTGCGCACAAGCGGCCCAATGTTGGTGTGACATTGCGCCGATGGTTAATACATAACACAATACTAACACTGTGCCGGAACTGGTACTTGTAAGCGGGCCAACGCTGATAAAATGCCTTAAATCAGTACTACGATTCACCATCGGGTCCGTACCGGGAATATATTATACCCAATATCGATTAAGCATTGGGCCCAATTTGTCAGCAAAGCCTGGTAGCCAAAGTAGGCCCGATGCAATGCCTTTCGTAAAGGTCGACACACGATCGAAATTTCTACATGGGTACAACACATATGTAGAAGCGTCGCGACGTTATATCGCGCCATCTGCAGATTCTACCAATTTATTGTAATATCAGCTGTTTCTGTAATATCTATTAATTATATTACGTTTCAGCGTCCGTCGCGCAAATTATCGACGTCTACCAAGCGCGTCTTCTGATATGGCCTTGGGACGCCTAGCGGCTCCTTATCGATTATCCGTACTGGAAGCTTCGCAATTGAGACGAGACATCGATCCTAAATTTCATGAGCTTAATCGGCCCCTCTCTCTCTCTCTCTCTCTCTCTCTCGCTCTTTTGTGTAATCTAATGATAATAGGGCCAAGCAAGCGGAAAGCCTCGCTTCATTCTGAATATATTCACGTGGAGAGAAGTTCGTCCCGACGTTAAATTTAACTACGGACGGCTTTGGTGTCTGCATATACACACAGGAGCACCATAGTGACGTACAGACTACCACTGGGATACCTACCTGCTGCCGACGCCAGGAACTACCACGTGCGTTACCGGGGATAAATATTGCTCGTGTCTATGGTGTCTGTTTTCAATGTATAGTTACTTAATTAGTATATCACTTATGTAAACCTTCTTGTTTGCTTACGCTCAAAAGAATTCATTTACGTAAATCTCATACTGAAAAATTCAGTAAATCTCATACTGAACAAATTTCCTGAAATTATTCTGTTAAAGCGTTATTCGTATTTTTAAGAACTTGAGGTAGGAGGTATTGTACAAAAAGTGGGAATAGTTTAAACGAACAATGCGGAAGTAATAGCTTTATTGTAAAAGTGATTAATAATAAAAATTTGATACGGTAATTTTTTTACCAGAAAAGTATGACCTGGGAAACTTTTCGAATGGCAGGGATAGCCGTAAAAATTTTTACTGACGAGTGCAGACCATTGCGTCAGGTACTAGTCTACCTGACGTAACCATTGGTTCGTTTGGTGAATTGGGAGAAAATCGAGTTAAACCGTCGGTACGTTAAATGAATTTTCTCGTTGGATGGGAGCACAGGAAGGGTTGGAGAAAAAAGGGGCGTCGCGACGACCCTCGACGGAAATGACCATGGGCGCTTTGCATCCGTCAGTCGGATACACGTTATTTCCGACGCCAGCGCTAAGCGGCTCGGCTGGTTTCGCCCTTCGAACAAAGCGAAATACTTCGTAAGGAATTGTGACCCTTTTAACGTTATCGAAAGATTTGCCTTTTTTTTTTAATGCTATTTTCACTAACGACTCTTCGCTCCTTCACGATCGATGTAATTATTCGATATCACTAATTATCCAGGAACGAATTAATTGCCATTGTCATATTATTTAATTGTAAGCAGGAAACCAGTGCGACAATTTTTTATATATTTTTCATTACCTATCATTGACATAATGAAGATCATCTAATTACACACGGCACTCGCCAAAGGTTAATTAGCAAGTTGGAGCTCTTGAGTGTAATAATTTGAAGAAATACGTAACCTTCGCGTCTCCAAGAAAATATAAAAAGAAAGCGGGAATCGGGCGAATTAAATGAAATACGAAATCCGCGAGTGGCCGAGAGAGGTTCTTCATTCTTAAACTTTCCTTTCAGCCTGAAGTCGCTACGTGGACTGCATTGAAAGACGGGACTTCTTCTCTGGCTACCCTTCTCCCTTGTTTCCCTTTCTTTTCCTCGTTTCCTTTCATAGCATTATAACTCGCACCAGCCGCGAGCAGCACCCTCCGCCTCCCCTCTGTCGAAAGAGGCTGAAAAGTAGCCAGTCCCGCCTTACCTCAGCCTGCGGGAAAGCTTCACCCATTTTATTAACGCGAAATCGTAGTAAGCTCTCTGATCCTCAGAGAATCGCGCTAATCGAGCGAGTTTGCTGCGATTGACTATCTCGTAGCCAAGAACGTAATACTTCATCCACAAAGTATCTTTGTTCTGGCATCTTATGCTCCACGTAGGTACACTATACGATCTATACTATAGCTAGTAATGTGGGTCCGCGTGTGATCGCTTTGTGCTCGAAGTACATTTGCCTCTAATGCACCGGCATTAGTGCAGCCAGTGGAGGCCGCCAGGTAAACGCAATAGACAGTAGGTATAGGTACGTATATAGTCAGACAGGATTGGTGCATTTGCAGCGGAGTAGATAGCTAGGAGACAAAGCTTTCAGACAAGTGGCTTTGATCGTCACACGTATGCGGCATAAACGTATGTGCAAGATGCACATAGAGCGCAGTTGCATCTCGGTTGCATCTTACCCTTGACGTATACACCCAGTGCAAATATTGTTGAACGTTAAGCGTCAAGCGAATATATAGAACAGAGCAGTACGTCGATTCGCAGCCAACCATGTGTTACGTAATTTCCATTAACCGTAGGACTCATCGTATGCATATGTTATTTCAAGATGGAGTCACAGTGCGCAAGGCAACCCTGTGGCTTTAATTTTCAAAAAGTACAAATCCTTGAGCGCGTAACGCGTGACAGATGAAAATATCCAATACTAGTGTACTTATCGTGCCTCACGAATTTTTCATTTTTCGAAATGAAGGATTCAGAGGTTATCTCGTGAAAAATCTTTTATTGCCATATAATTTCCTGTATGGCTCGCATGGATTTTTTTTAACGAGACTGAGGATTTCTTTTTTTTTTTAATTTTTTTTATCTATCCCTCCGTGTAAAGATACGGTCTACCCTGTGTTGTCCAGGTAGCCAATTAGCTGAGCAATACAAATTGCACCCTCCCCCGGACTAGCCCTTTATTCTGTCTCGTAGAACAAGGGTGGTGGGTTTGTTCGTTTTCTTTTTCCTTTTCATCCTCTTTTTATTATTATTATTTTTTTTTTTACTTTTCTCTCCCCTTATCCTTCAAGAGAGATAGCGTGCTCACTCATTCCCAGCTTCCGGCAGTCTCCGCCTTCGTTTGTACACGTCCTACGAGGAAGTTTAATACTTAGCCAGTCTACCCCGGGAGTCCTTTTCACCAGGAGTTTAAACTTGTTTTCCTTTTATCCGAGAGTAAAAACATTCTCGACCACCAGTTTCAGTGGACGGATCTCGCGAAAAAAGATTGGCCTTTCTTGTCGTGTCTAGCTCGTTATCTAAGATAAGCGTGAAAAAGGCGAGAGAAAGAGAAAGAGAGGAGAGGGTTGAGAGAGAGAGAGAGAGAGAGAGAGAGAGAGAGAGAGAGAGAGAGAGAGAGAGAGAGAGAGAGAGGGTGGTACGAGAAAAAAGAATACTCGAAAAGTGTCCGGGACGATCCAGATGATTTGGTATATTTCCGGGTAGTAGCCCGAAGTTCTCGCTCTTGAAATACTATACACAAGGCACACAGAGCACGTTCGCGCATTGTGCTCACCGCCAACGTTCCATTTAAGTGAGGCGCCCAACGTTGAGCCGCGTGGAATATAAAAGCTCGCAATTCTGGGACCGCGAGGATTTCGCAGAATCGCTACTCGCAAATGATAAAATAACAAGGCTCGTTTACGAGTTGGAGTATCAGGTTCTCGAGACTTGAAAAAGAGATAGGAATAAACATAGGGTGGTAGGAAATATATATATATATACATGTGCATATATAAATATATGTGTATATACACATCTCTCAGGTTGAAACCATCTTCATCCACTTACTTATAGTCCTGTACTATCTACCTTCTGCGCGCATTTCTAATTACGGTAGCGGGCATTGTTTGTTGGTAGGTAAACTTCAACAGTTTTCCCTTTAACGTTTCTCAGTGGCGAGGTTGGTATAGGTTTACCCATCCAGACGAGAAAGATAAACAGCATCGCCTTTACACGGGGGAAAATTAAATTGGCAATTTTCGCAAGAGCCTCACCCATTTTACTATACTTTGGCAAAGTGGTGAGCGGCTCCCTTACCTATGCAGCCATGATCTTCGGATAGAGAAACAAGACATCTTAAAATATATATTTATTCTCTTCAAGGTATTTTTAATGTTCGTACGAGGTAATCGAAGTTCTAGCTTCTTAGCTATACGAGTATGGCCAAGAATTGACTTATTCAATATTCGTCAAATATTATGTATATTATTTTCACATCGAGCACTTCCGGTAGGGAGGGTTCGCAGTTTCCGTATCATTTTTCATTTTTCTCCTGAATGAAATATTCCTCTCGGAAACTATTCTCATAAATTACTCCCTTGAAGCGGCCGAGATAATGTCCTCAAATCCTCAGGACGAACTTACCACGTAGATCAATCTCGTAGAAACGCCGTAATGCCAACCTTTTCAAATATTCCAAGGATTTCGGTCGTAAAACGAAGAGTCGTTATATTTGCAAATTTTTTATTTATACAAAAATTTGCCATTGAAAATTACATAAGTAACTTTACGGAGATTGAAAGAAAATTTTTTAAAGAATTTTCATTAAAATTTTGACTAAACATTACTGGGCTCGGTAAGTTTCAAGCGCGAGCTTTTTCTTTTAATGTATTTACACAAAATTAATACAGATAGGAGTAATCGTATTTATTGTTGGAAAAAGGTAAAACTCATCATTCATCTTCTGTCTGTCGTTCTATAAAGGTAAAGACTAATAAATCAATCGTATGCCTTATATGGAAGTCGACTCTAAGCCAATTTACTCTTCGACTATTATTATTATTACATGATCCATAACAACTGCACGACAATACCGCTTGAATCACTATTACGGAATGAGATTCTTATTCAGACAGAAGTCAATGGCAACGTAGGCAGCTATATGGTGCATGTATGTTGAGAATTCATGTATAATTATATCTTCAATAATCTGTTTGATTGCTATTACGTAATGCTTAAAGATGAAAATGAATTATCATTGCAGCAAGGGTATGAATTATAGATTTAAAAGGAGTCTATAATAATGATTTTTTATTTTGAAATTGGATCCAGTAAAAATTCTTTTTGACGGTACAGTCTGACAGAGTCTGTAATGACGTACTCGAAATTCTGTATCATTCACAGCATCTCTGTCCTCGAAAATCTCTGTCGTACAAAAATAATATACTTTCTATGAACAGCCTTTATAGCTTTTCGGATTGACAGTGTGACAAGTGGAATACAGACGGTTCCTTTTCACTATCCCGTTGTATTCCATTCATTTGGCAGAATCTATTTCGGACTATTATCCCTTAGGAATAAGAAGTACGACTTTTATGTTGGCATTATGGTTATATACGGTCGATTTCATTTCTTTAATACCAGCCGGTGTTATTGGTCTCTTTTCTATCCTTGAATGCTACATGTCATCATCTTCCTCCTTTTTTTCATCCCGCACTGTAAGAATAAGATGAAAAAAAAAACGTACATGTGTGGAACATCAACGAGAGGAACGTTAAGGGTCCAGCGCGACCCTTTGTGTTGGCTCGAACTATGAAAGCAGGTGGACAATTTTCTGAAAGTGAATTACGAAACCGGCTGGATGGCCATTGTGGTCCAGCACCATTGCAAAGGGGTTAACGAAGTCGGAAATAAAATTTTCTCCCTTTCTGTAAAAATAGCCCACTCCTCAAAGGTAATCTCCCTTATTCCGGACTGCTTGCGTACGCAACCAATAATAGTCTAGGGTTTTTTCTGCATAAAGGAATAATGGTAAATTTTATACTAAGCCTTACATACCCTTAATACCATTTCACTAATATCTTACTAATATCTTACAGGGTGTCCCAACAATTATCAATTACAATGAATTATAATATATTAGAATATATTGTATTTACTTCATTAATTTGTTCAAATAATCTAGAATTTTTTTCATAATTATTATCTATACATACCTATACAGGCAGGGTACCTACTTGTCATGGGAAGAGGCTGTGTGAATTTTAAGATACATCTTCGTGTCTGTTAAAACCAGATAAGGATTGGTGAGCTCTTTTGACTATTGACGGATGTCATAGGGAAACTACTATTAAGGATTGGTAGACACGATGAGCTGGGGCCACCCTCTCTCACCGGAACACAATATAGGAGAATGGTTGAAAATTAAAGAGAAAGAGGGAAAGTAAGATGGCGGCGAAGTATAAGCGACAGCTTCTTGAAATTTAGAGCAACCCTTATAATTTATGAAAATTTCGGTAATCAAGACAGGCACTACAAGTAGTCTTGAGATTCGGGTAGTTCGGTTGAAGTAGGCGTAAATCCTGTAGTCTCCTGACCTTTAACCTTTGATCCCTCTAAACGTTAACCTAGCCTTCTTTGTAGAATGGCTTCTTCGCCGTCTCATCAGATTCCCAGACAGCTCAGCTTCGACTTCCAGAAAGTTATGCTCTCAATACCGGAAGTATCCTCTTATACAATATCACTTTATCTCTAAAGCTCCTTACAAAATTCTAAGTATCTACCCACCCTTGTTTTCCAGACCGGTAACGATCCTCAAGAGGAAAACTAGGCGAGATTAAAGCTTATCCAAGTATTCGTAATTGCATTCCAAATGAAGATCCGAGTACGTTAAGAGGACGATCAAAGTCGTGCTTTCGATTAACAACCCTTCCACTTCTAGTTTCAAGTCGCTTCTTCAGCCCCCGCAGTCCCTTGCCGCACAGTGATCTTCCTTTGTCATCCAGTTCATTTACGTCATGACAATTTTTCGACTCCCCTTTCACATTCTTCGTTAATTATTATGTCTGATGATATTTAGCTCGACGGCACTTTCTTCCTCACCCTGTATAATTCTTATAGTATACTAGAAAATGTTCCGTCGTAGATTCCGAAAGGCTCCTGGCTTACTTCAACAGTAATGTCCCTTACGGATGATGCTCCAACGCTGTCTTGGCCGCCGGTTTTATGAAAAGCTTACCGACACTTGAAACTCTCCCCCGCTGAAGGCCGTCACGTTGGGATTAAACTTTCCCGGAAGTTGCACTCTGGCTACTAGAGTCCCGCAAGCTCCGATTACCGGCGAGCACGGGATTGCACTTAGGATGCAACGTGCGACGCCGTTCAGAGTCCTCAAGTGTTGCGTCAAATTCGTAAAGTCTTTGTTTCCTCTAACGAATCAACAATAAAAGCACCTGTATCCGTTTTGAAATCTTAACAATTTTTTAGACGTCTTCTAATCTGCGTGCGCGGAAATTGGCGCATGCGCAAGGATATACTACTATCTCCCAAAAAGTGCTCTTCTTCCCCCTTCACTTTCGAGATCCTCCGATAGAGGCGCAATCTTGACCGTGTTATCATTAGTGTTTGGGACTCGATTGAGAACGTTCTAACATCTATAGGTAAGCATGTAGTTCGAGTAACGTATCAAGATATAAATACAAAACTTGTAATGTGAAGGGATATTTGACGCCGTAGAAGCTTACGTGATAGATTAGGATAAGATTTGCAAATTTATATCGATTATGAAATTAAGTATTACGCCCGTACCCTGCGTCAAGTTTATTTCTATTCGGGTTACGACGATAGCCGAGATGACACGATTGCTCCTCCAGCAACAGGATGGACATGTGATAGTCGGACGTAGAGTGGACCTTTTTTCAAAAGGTTTCCCTTAGCGCAATACCCAAGGTTCCCAGGAGTCGCACATAAACCTGCGATCCTTGGCAAATTTAGTGTCGCTGGTTAATAAGTTTTTCCCCTTGTTTACCATCTGGAGTCATCAGGAATCATCTGGCCTGTGTACTCTTGGCGCAATATCCTTGCGAGATCCTTCTCAACGCGCCCTTAGGAATATCGCCCTTAGTACTTGACAAGGTCTGAGGGATGGTAAAGTAAATTCTCGCTTAATGATACTGTTATGAGGAATGTCGAAATGGGTGACGGGATCAAGAGAGATAAGATATCCTATATATGTATATATATTTGGCAGGTCACACTGAGTTTGTTCAAACTTTTTTTAATGCTAGGCACCGGGAGCTTTCATGAGCTTAGAAAGCATTACGTTAGATTGGGATAGGGTAGAATTTCAATGCTGTGATGTCCCGAGGTTTAGCCTGCTTTTTTTATATACTATAAAATGCCTCAGTTCCCTATTGTGAACGTCGCTTTATGGTACCCTGTCCTCAAACTGTACTAACGCCACATTTATATATTTTTGTTCTCAGTTCGTTTTCATGTAAATCCTTAGTCTTTATCTAATCCTTAGCCTTTCACTACGTTCTATAACATATATACAGGGTGAAACAAAAGGAAAGAAAGCAAACTGAGAACTCGCGTATTTTCGTCGCCACCGCGCTATCGTTGGTTATCTTCAATCGGGTCTCATTTAAAAATGGAAAAAAGTCATTTCCAGCACCTGTATTGTTTGCCATATGCCAATGCTCTCTCCGAGTACGTGAATTTTGGAACATCCTGTACGTGTATTCGTATCATAGTCCTTTCGTCAGACTCGGCTCTATATTGTTTCCACTTCCTCTGAGGAAGGACCCTCCTGACACCCTTATTGAGTTTACAGAACATTCAATTTACCAAGAAGTATCTTTACTCGCGTAAAACGAAATTTCGTGAAACTTACGATTTTACTCATTTTCCGCCTTTTCGCTCTGAAATACTTCATCCAACTCAATCTTAGTCGAGATTGAGGATTTACTCGATACCAGGCGTACCTATTTTTCACCCTTGATCGAGTACTCTTATAGAAGGCTTTATTTATTTTTTTTTTTTAATAAATATATTTCTCTTTTTCGCCCTAGGTCATACACGGGGTTCACATAGAACCTGCCCACGAGGTCAAGAAACGCAGTGTCAATCAACCCCTCAGAATTCTCTTGTGGTACGACGAGAGTGTTTATCGGTAAGTACTGAAATATAAAAATTTCATAAAATTTCCATAGCTCCCATTTCATACTTCGTTCTTTCTTTCGAATCATTAGTTTTCGTAAATACATTTATCACAAGTATGAATGGCCTTATCTCGTGCGTGATGGACGATCACAAAAACTGTCCAGTCTATACGTGCCAAACAGTACAATCTAAGTAGGACGATCAAAAGCAAATAAACGTGTTACTATTTCTTCATCGTCCAGCAATTTTATTGTATTGACCAATTTTCGATATTGATCAGTAAATCTAAACAAAAGAATGGCTAGCCATTGCCAGAAGTTTATTCCCCATATTATTAATCATGAGTCATGACGTATAGAGAACATGAGTCTAAAAATCGAAGGATGCGCCAAAGACTGACAGTTGAATGGTACCTTGATTAGATTGCTATAGGCACCAGTAGGAAACCAACTGCACTAGGCGCAGCAAGATTCACATAACAGTTGCACTAATTATACTGTAGAATCTGCGGCAGCACTAATAAAGTCCATTGACTTTGCCGAAGTTTGCCGCAACTGCTGGATATCAGTGTTTTGTCGACTGGTACGATATTGTCTCTTGACTCTTGGATCGTTTCCACCGAATTTACGGTTACGTAACTGCGAATCTTCCTCGCGCTGTCTCCCAGTCTACATATTATTTTGTTAGCAATAAAAACAATTTCCCGTATACGTATATCACAGAAATAATTGGAACGACGATTATGGTTGCCAAAATTCATTTTTGCTTCGTCCTCTCGTCCGGTCGGACTGTGCAAAATTTTCCATTACCCTATACCAAACGAGAGAAACGTTCTTCGCGTGTTTAACCGAAAACACGACCGAGTCATTCACACCGCATAAAATTCACACAGTAGATACGTTTCGTACCTAACCAGACATTCGCACGGGCCTCTCAGCAGCCAATTTGCAAGGCGCGTTATAAACCGCGCGTCTCAGCATATACCTAAACTTTTCGCTAGCCGGAAGTTTAGCAGTTGCTAAACGCCTTTGCAGCTCCCCCGAATAAACTTTAAGGCGCGTCCACAAGTTTCTGCATGAGATTTCGCGAGATTCGCCTCGTATACTTGTAAACAAGATTCTACGTCTCTAAACGACTTTACGTCGAATAAGGATAAAATCGGTCGAACATGG
>NW_014332865.1:1135422-1143293 GCF_000341935.2 Cephus cinctus
GGGAGGGGGGAGGGAGGCGCAAGAGTTTGATAGTCGAACAATGTCTCTAGGGGTAACTGAAAGAGAAAGAAAAAGAAAGTTGTAAAAGAAAGCTTTCTTCAGTTTACCTAAATCTACCTCGTCAACAGCGAATAGAAATCTTTTTGAAATCATCGCGAGCTTTTAAATCTTGCTGTTTCGCGAACTTCGCGCGATATACGTAACTCCTGTTACCGAAGCCTCCCGATAAAGCCTCGAAATTTTTCCAAAGCTCCGTCGTACTGGAATCGCTTGCCTTTCGCAAAATTTGAATTTCAATTCCGTCTCGAGAGCTACGTCTCTCCTACGTATCTGATAAGGATCGTCGCCATCGCCCTCGGTTCTCGATATTCCGCAAATACTTGGATACCTTCGACGAGGGAATTTCCTCTCCCTTCGTACTCTTGCACATCTACCCATCTTACTCTCTCGCTCTTTTTACCATCGCAAATATCATTCGTACGCGTTCCATTCGGCCGGATCGATCGTATAAATAGTTTCCTTTCACCCCGTATACTCGGCCACGAAATATCGCAATTTTTCATATTATTCAAGAAAAATATTATTACTCCATCACTCTGTTATCCTATGCGTTGGTACGTCACGCTATTACCCTTCTTTTTTTTTTCCTCGATATACGTATTCCTTTTAGACACCTAATCTAGTTTCCGAGTGATCTATCGCATTCGCGATGTCATATGTAGATCAGCAAAAAAATATACCACTTAGCGATATTACCTGGGGTAGCCATGTCATTTGATTTGTGTAGCAAGCCTTGTGATTAATATTTGATATTATTTTATTTAATCATTGTATATGCACGTACTGTGTTCTTGATATAGGGTCATCGATACCAGACATTATTTGCTCATTGCCATTGCGAATAATACCGATCACGTATTCGCAGCCTGAAGTAAAAGTACCATGGAAAGACAGAGTATCGTGAAGATTCTCCAATGACTTTCTATCTACCAATAAAAAAGACACAGTGCTTAGTGTCAGCTCATGCTAAAACGATACGTACGCGAGTAGTCGGAAGTTACCCTAGTCACGGTTTTACACTGTGCACGAGTCCTCTCTTTGGCGCCATCTGGGAGAAGGTTACTGATTTCACTTTTCACCGGGCTATCTGCATCCTCAGTCAGTATGTATAGACGGAGGCATAAGCAATCCGCTGTACGTTACCGTGTTACTGTACAGCGACGACTCGAGTCATAAATCATTCCCTTATGGCGAGTACGCAACTTGCTCGTCTAACCGGTTGGCAAGATAGGATATTCGCCAGAAATTACGGCACTGTGAATGAGCGTTAAAAAAAATGACAAAAAAAGACATTACGTGTTTCAAGCGTATACTATTTGGTATTTACGTAAAAATAAATGGGAAATTTCATGCAATTTTTAAATTCGCAATATATTCCGTGTTAATAATCGAGTCGCCGTATTTTTCAGCGATACGCTCGAGAAAATAAAGTTTCGACGAAATGTATAAAAATCTCGCATCGTAAGCACAGGTTAGTGCGTGATGTCTTTCATGTGGGAAATCGAAAGGGAAACCAGAAGTATTCGGTCAATATCGGTTATACACGGACAACGAGTAGCGATAACGTACGCGCGAACATTGCGGTGGGTTCAAACTGGATTTTTGTTTTTTGTCCTTTCTTTATTTTCAGTTTTTTCTTTTATTTATTAATGGAAAAAAAATTACATTGGTAATTAACTTCATGACGACGGGTCACGAATGGCCGAATTTCGTACTGTACCTGGTCTGCATATGTGCACGTATCAAATTGCATTCGTGCTACTATAATTGCAAGCACCGAAATTCCCTGGTAAAAAGTTCAGCAGGTGTCAGGTATACCTGGTATATGTATATATGGGTATAGTGGATAGTTCACATATTTCCCAGACGGTCTGGTCGTACTAAGCCGTTCGGATAAGTTATGCTCATTGAACTTTTGCAGGGGGCTGTACGATAGGGCAGTGCAATTGGCATGGCGAATTTATTATGCGAATTAAATCATAACGACCGGAGGAAGGAAGCGTTAGTGGTCTCCTTTTTTCTCTGCTTTTTATATATGTTTTTCTTTTTCTTTTTCTGTTCAATCCGGATATTAAAAAGTCACCCTGATTGAAGACCCTCTCGAATTTCATAGTGGATTCGACTATGGCAAAGACATTGAATTTTTCTTTCATTAATCATTCTCGCCCAGTTTTTACCTCTCAGCTGACAGCCCCTCTGGAACAATAATACCATATCGATACACGTATTTTCTCGGAGTATATAAAACTCTACGTATGTAGCATATGTGCTTTTTACGTGAATTAAACGGACTTCTCTAACTGATCATGCTTGTTTGTACTTTTTTAAACGTTTCTTTCCAATAACACCAAAATATTACCATAAATCATCGCTTCGCACTTATATGTACCCACGCGGTTTATATTTCTGTTAGGGTAAAATCACTTCTCGGCGACGTTTGACATACTCATACCAGTCGTACGCATATGTGCGACAGGGCATGCATCACTGAGTGCGTGGGCGGAATATTTTCTCACGACTCAGTATACCTCAAAGTATAGACTCCGTATTTCACTGTACGTTAGTTCAATCAAAATCAACTACTCTCGCTTCCAATATATTTACCTGTCAAATACCGATACAAAATTCTCATCGAAAAAGGCATCAGCAGAAAACTTTTCTATTTTACTATAGAAACGACGCGTTTCAAAAAAATCGTAACTACAGTCGACTCTTCGTCTCGACGATAGACAAAGATATAAAATTTAATACAATTTTCAATACCCTTTCGTGTCTTAAAAAACGTATATTTTTTAAAGAATTTTTTTACCATGTTTCTCATGAGATCCACGAACTAAATAAAAATTTATAGACACCTTAGTCAAGCGGAGCTGTATGATAGCCAAGATTACCTTCGCCTCGTATTTTGTGGGATAATAAAATGTAAAGTAGCCTGCAACATATAATGGTTGACTTTGGAAGTCTACGCGAATGTCGAATGGTAGTTTGAAAAGCTCACGTAAAACTTGAGGAATTTTTAGTCCGCGCAAATAGAACTCCCCGTGTTGCTTATGTGTGTTTGTACGTAAAATATTTTATATACACCACTGCAGGGTGCGTCATGTCAAAGGATGGCCCCTAATTGGACGTTTACGTTTATTCACGTTCGCAAATTGTTCCGTCGGTCAATGTTTTACGAGAGTCAACAGGGGAGCTCCCACAGTGCTTTACAGTGAAACCGTGACGTTTATAGTCATTCGCGCGGTTATCTTTTCACTGGGTGTAACGGCTATGCTCGAGCATCAATTAATTATTAGCAAAAGATATTGCGAAACTTACAGAGCCGGTTTACGAGTAAAGTTTACTTTTTCTTTTGACAGATCGAAAACAATGAAATCCGTGTAGCAAGTCGCACGTGGCTTCACGTACAATTTTTCTT
This sequence comes from Cephus cinctus, assembly GCF_000341935.2. Taxonomy (NCBI): domain Eukaryota; kingdom Metazoa; phylum Arthropoda; class Insecta; order Hymenoptera; family Cephidae; genus Cephus; species Cephus cinctus. The sequence goes on from NW_014332865.1 coordinate 1,138,901, forward strand.
AGGAAATTCTTTCTGCTTATTTATTGCAGAAAGGGATTTTTTGTTTGGATAAAAAGTCCAATTTTTGAAAGCGCTGCCAATTATCCTTTTTCATCCCTTCTGATATCGTATATCCACAGATTATAAATTTTTTTTTTTTTATATTAAAAAATTTATTCACTCTTACCTTAGTTTCCTATTTCATCCCTTTAATTCTTCCTGTGTCTACTCACCCTCGTCATTTTATCCATGCCGATAATGCTTCCCATTCCTAAGGGGGGGCTAATCGAAAGAAAATATTGTCCAAGGTTTTTCTCCCGAAGTCCATAATCATCCCTTGCTCGAAATAAAGGATCCATAATTCCTGTCAGCACCATGAAAATTACCATCCTGCTGCTATTAAAAATTTATACAAGAATTATATCTTTCCACTGCACGTAAAATACGCAGTCACTTGAGATTTATTTTCATATTTCTCCGAAAAAAAAAAATCGATACTTACGTATTAGTTAACACTTAATATGTGACTATTTTCACTTGAAATAGGAAGGTATTTCGTAATTGCGTATGATGTGTAGGCGGTTTCAATATATATATGTATATTGAAATCATTGACATTAATAGAGAAATATTTATATCGCACCAGTTTCCAGGAAAGCTTATCGAGCTGAACTTTCCTATGAATTCCGATCCACTTAATACAACGCGTTTTCGTCACACCCACCGTCACCACTATCGAATGAGCTTTTGACATAACCGTAGCAATTATGGCTGTCGTCACACCTGCGTGTGGCTTTGCATAATTGTTAGGAAGTGTCAGAATGAGAAACGCCTGCGTGGTAAAGCCCAGCCGGGCTCTCAACTAGTTGAGACACAACCCTTAGAGGAGCTTAAGCTTTTATCTGAAACACAAAGGATTTCATGAAAATTACTATTAAAATGTATGATGTGCTTTTGGTACTATACCAAATAGCACGTAACACGGTGAGCGTAATAGGTAACATAAATTAATTTTTTTTTTTTCAAAATTGAACAACATTTATTTTGCTCTATAAGAGTCTCGTAACAGTAAGATAAATTTTTCTATTTTTTCCGTAATAAATTTTTTTTAATATAAACTTGTCACAAACGCAAAATATAAGTCTCAGTTTTCATGCCCCAGTTGCTGGGAAACCTTCGCATACAATCTTAGACACTGGTATCCTGAATTCTCGTGCTATTCAACTTGACTCTTGCTCGGTGCACATAGACGTTACTTTCACTGAGAGTCAAACTGGGCGCAGCTCGACGCCATTAAGTTTCTTCAATCGGATGGGATAAAGGCCAAGAGAATTTACCAGGAGTTCAGGATCGCACTCGTAATCCTGAAATTCCAGTCTAAGTCCCATCTTTATTGCGTACTCTTATTTGAAGTACTGAAGCACTCCCACAGAAGTACCTCTATATGTATACCCGAGAGAAATAAGGAGACAGAGAAAGTAAAGGGATACTTCTTGAGAGGTTTCTCTTATATTGAAACTATTATTGCTACTGATCCATCGTAAAAATCAAATAAAAATTTCATCCCGAGAACACGATTGCTAAAGGACAAAATGGAGTCTTGTAGACTGAGAATAACTAAAGTGAAAGAAAATTTTTCTTTTTTTTTCTTTTTTATTCAAACCCAAATATCAAAATTTTACTCAATTCTTATATGCGTTCTAAAATTATTATTATTATTAATATTTTACTCCTAGGATTCAATATATCAATACATTTTAGTAATTGGTCGATTCCCATTTATTATCTATGATAATCAACAGCCGTTGCGTGGCAACGAGACGCTCCCAAGACAAATCTAAGATTTATCTCGTCCACAAATATTTAACGGGTGTGTCATTTAATGGTTATTCCATTAAAAGAAGATTACTAATTCGATTCATTGAACAATTAAATAAAATAAGTGCCAGCTATGTCTTTTCGTTTAAATCGTTCAAGCTGGGCTTTATGTAATTTGTAAATACGCCAGCTGCGCGGTACTACAATATTAATACAAAGTTAATATATTCATTTGTTATCTTCGTCGCATGGAAAATGCACATAATTTAAATGACTTTTACATTAAAATCTATTGTTCGTCCTTTGAAATCGTCTAGCATAATATTAATCTTATTTAATCATTTTTCCCATTCATTTATACCAGTCCTAAGATATATTTATAAAATTTAGATAATATTTCTTTAATATTCTACATAGCTGTATGTGGATATTATATATAGATGTACCCTATATCTAATATAAGATACTCTTAATATTAGCACGCTCAGCAATACCTATCATTTGGTAAGTTCTTGACGTCTCTTTTCTTATTCATATATATAAATTTCCAACGTAATGCTTATTTCGCCAATCACTTTGATCGACGGTATAATAAAATTATTTATTTTGAATTTGTATAATTTTATCTAGCTACTTGCTACTTCGGCCGAGTAGTTCAAGTGGGAAAGTTACTTCAGCTTGTTGTACGTAGATCGCAGTGCTACCAATTTACCGGCCTATCAGAGTCTCTACCCACCTCCAGCCTCCGAACGTCAATAAATTATCAAGTAACTCCTAAGCGATACCCAAATATCTGAAGTGACGTATTTTAAAGATTTCACTCGCTAAAAGGTTACCGACGTTTACGCGAGAAGGAGGATTTATCTGTACCGAGCTGTCATCCGCTCTGTGACGAAGGATAATAATCTGCCGTATCCGGGAAATAATTAAATAATAATTATCATCCGTTGGGATAACGATAATTTGAAATAATATTGCGTCTGGAACTGTAAACGCGTTTATGCGAACGCGCCTGCAGCGAACACCAGTGTCGTATAAAATTTTCTTTTCGAGAATGATTCCTTGCGAATAAAATATTTCTGATGAAAATAGAAAACGTAGAACGCGAAAATAAGGGATGAAAGGAATAAGTGACTCGATTCGTATAGGGGTGGGAGCGTTTTATTCCTCTTTTCTCTCCCCTCCTTACCCCTCGTAACTATCTTAACGGCTATCGTAAGGAGGTTTCTAGTTACTTTTCAATCTTATCGCGAGAGGCGTCTCTCGCGGTAACGTAGTGCCCGTTGTGTCATGAGGCAGTACGCGTCCGCCTCTCAATTAAGCGGGGCGAGTGTAAAATTTTTACGAGACGCTATAAATTTTTCTCCTCCTCGGAAAAACGTATTCCCGGGCGTTCGAGTCTGGCGGTCGGGAAGGAAAAAAGTTATGATTAAATAAATATAATGATAATTTAGATGACGCTCGCGGGTGGCCAGCATGTACCAGCAGTCGCTCGCGGTCCTAGTTAATGACCAGGAAATGAGAAAAGGTGGCCGAAAAAAAAATGAAGCCGAACAATCCGTGACTCTGGGTATAGAGAAGGGGTGGAAGAGCACTTAATGCCTAAATGATACTGTAGCCGGGTTGAAATATGTCGTAAAACGTTTTAAGAGAACAATTTCGTCTTAGGAGATCCCTCGGTCTGCCTTGGGACTTTCATTTATGTCGGTCGTCCAAGAAAAACCTTTCTCAGCCTTTCTCCACGTTTCATTAATAAAGCCCTGACGTCCACAAAAAAAAAAAAAAAAAAAAAAAAAAAAAAAAAAAAAAAAAGAATGCCGTCTTTTTACGCCTTAAAAATCCACACCTAAATATTTCTTATTTCGATATTAATGCTATAATATTTTTCACTCAATCGATCTGACGTCATGTCCTCTTAACCGGATACGCCGACGGCTTCGGAATTTCCAGTCTCGAATCAATTAGACTTTTGGCAGTAACCTGCATTCGGCTTCCTTCCAAGCTTTCTGAAAGCGTTCCCTTTCGCGCATTCACTTCCTGCGTCCACTACCCGATCTAGTATCTAGGTTGCCGACGTTCGCCATCACTTGCACGATCAGGGTGCCCTAGAACCCTTGTCAGGGCCGAACGCTGAGGAATATTCCCCCGTCGTTTAATCTTGTCGAATCCCTTCCTAATTATAATAGCAATTACACGACGAAGGGCTGGATTGGGAAATACGATAGGTGTCGCTTCAGCGTTCCGCTTAAGCAACACCGGAAGCGTCTTAGCGAGCCACGTGGAGGGGTTGGCTAAAGAGGGCTCTCGCTTTTCCGGACTTTTCTAAGTAAATGCAAATTTCTCTTTGTCACGAACGAACCTCTCAGATTATTCAGCCTGGTACGAACGTTTCTTCAGGGTTGGGTAGCGGCGCTCGTGCCTCCGTCCAGTTGGAGGCTTCGTTCCACGAATAAATAAAGACGCCCCGGCGTCGAGTGGCGTCGCCTAATAGAATCTCAAAGAAGGTTGTACAAACTATTTTCCATATATCCCAAAGCATTTTCGGAATGACGTTATGTTAGATGAAAATTCTGAAGAGAGAAAGTGGAGGGGGGGG
>NW_014332865.1:1143395-1158477 GCF_000341935.2 Cephus cinctus
GTGGGGGGGGGGGGGGGGATCGATAAATTAAGAAAGAATTTTGGCAGGATTAAAAAGGAATATTAGCTGGAGAAATTTGGGGTAGGAAAAAAAATTAATATTACCCTCAGCAGAGGGTGCTGGAATTAATTGACATGTTGCGTCAGAGACAATTTCGACGCTTCCTCGGCAGGGGTTCGTCGTCGCGACGACGAGTCCCAGGGACGACCCTTCGCTCTCCTCACTTATTGCCTAATAACTTTCCCCGCAGCTATTTGCTTTAATTACAACATTTCGTAGCACCGTTGAGATTTTCAGAACGAGCACCCTCGACGCTTGCATTAATTATCCAGAATCACGTTTTCACGTTTTCTTTTAACCGTCTGCCTACGATTATACCCTTTTTATATATCCTTGAGCGTGCATTAGCCGTGAGACTCTCTGGAATCCTCGTTTTACGTAACGTCATGGACTTTGCTTTTGACGTATCTTTTTTTAAAAATTATACTCTCCTGTCTAGAAAGCTTTTATCCTAATGCTATTGCAGTGTGCACGGCGTGCTGATCCCTTACCTTTTATGCGCGTCGCGGCGCTTTGGAAATGTTGAGAGCGTGAATCCATACAGTGGGAATGCCCGAGTGAATTTCGTATTTCAACACTTTCTATAAATATACAGGTAACGAATGTCACTGTAATTTATCTTATTCAAAACTCTGTATAGCTTTTCTGTATCGGGGATTATTATGTTTATACGTCATAGGGGTGGGATCGTCAGCTACCCTCTAAGGGAGTCTTTCAGTCCTCGTAAGTTTTTGAAGATGAACCCGGAGTGAATAATGTACCGTTGGCATATTTACCATAATGTGCAAAAGTTCTCGATACAGTTTCTCTCCGAAAATCTGAGCGAAACTCTCGAATCTCAATGAGTACAGGAGTGGTGGATGCTGTACCGCGTACCAAAATGAAAAGGAGACCCAGGGGAAAGTGAAAGAACAGTCGAGAATGTTAGAATACCAGTCTCTTAAGGTGTATACCCTTGATGCAACCATCTGGACCGACTCAAGGATGCTGGGATGTTTAAGTCAACTTGTGTCGCTCCCCGGTGGTCCAGGGGGTTTGAGAAAAGGGGCGAATGCTCGTTCATCATTCTATTTATCCCGTGTCAGACGCATACTTCATCCTCGCGAAGACTTTCCACGTCCCTTAACCACCTTAGACATCCCTTCCTAGATGTACATGCTTATCTGCCTACTTTCTCGCTCACCCTGTATAGCGGCAGCAGCCACTGCCAAATATCGTTTTGGGCGTCTCAAAGTAAACGCGCTACTGGGACTTTATGATATGCCCTTCCGGGGGTGTTAAATTTCTGTCCCTCTTTATTTCCTTCTTCGCAAGGGGTCGATCTTGTTCCACGAACATTTACACAAAGACCCGTCACTATCGGACTAGACGACCTTATTGTCTTGTTCAATAAATTTATCCCTTTCAACGCTCCATCCTTTATTGTACAATTTTGATTATCGAGATTATCGAGCAAAAAGTTTTATCAAACTTTAACGTGGATTAAATAAATTTATAGTTATGACGTAAAATTAATTGATCTGCACGGAAGCTGTAGCTACATAATAATAATAGATATATATTATATATTCTATTTGAAAACATTAGTCAGATAAGGCGAATAAAAAGTACACCCTTACGAGTGACGAAAATTCGCGAATGAATCTAAGTAAAAATTTGCATAAGACTTGTCGTCTCCGAGTAGAAGCCAGTTGAAGTGAAGATTCTGTAAGGCAATGTACAGTGGCTGGGTCTAATTCTCTGTCGAGTTAGTTTTGTCCGAGAACGAGAAGGAACCGTAGGGACTTGAGAAAAAACGGTGAAACAGAAAAAAAAGGATAGAAAGAAGTAGAAGAAAAGATGAAACTTGGGATATAAAAGAAAATCTCTCCTTTCTCAACGTTCTCGCGTCTCACGATGCTGCTGAGTCTTATCCCTTTTGTCACAGTTTCTTTTTTTTTTTCCCCGTTTACTTCACGCGGTCGGTAAAACTACCGGTAGCGACGCAGACCGTGCTCGAAAATGTTTTATGACCGTAGCGACGTTCCATTCGCTCGACGCAGTGCGTATTTGTCAGCCTGTAAATAATTTTCGTGTAAATTTACCAAATACACTAGAAGTTAATGTCAGGCTCACGTATCACTTAACATCGTGTACGGAATTTTACGTTATACCAAAACGGTGCACTTCTCTGGTTTTACAGGAATTTACTGGAAAATTATATGGCTACAAAATCATTGTGGAATTCCGGACGCGAAGCCCTGCAAACATTTCACCTCCATGGTCGGCGGTACTACATGCCATAAAGTACATCGCGCCAACCTGGAATGTAGAATGTGCAGTATAGAAAATTATACATTTTCAATGTCTGTACTAATTGAGCATGGAAAATCATACGGTGGATAGGCTACAGGAAATACGTGATACGTGCATAAACTCTATAAGCGTACATAGATTCTCCAATAGCAATTCAGTCCAGATTGAATCCCTCATATAATTAATTAATCGCGAGTAATTAATCAAGGGTGATTATAATACAGCCCTAAGCCGATAGTCGGTCAACCATAGCATATACATACGTATGCACCTACGCGTAAAACTGGGTCAAACAAATCTCGTAAAGTCTTTACTGCAATCTATGGATTCTCAAACTTTCAAATGGTTTCACCGAGTTTCTCTCTGTTCGTTTCTCTCCTTTTTTCCCCCTTTTTTACCCATTTTTCTGCTTTTCCGTCACGTTTCCCCCGACAAACCCCAAGATTTCCTTTATCGTCGCCTTATGCGTGCTAGTTCACTGCCACTTAGAGGTCGTACTCATAGTGTGTTTCTCAGGATCATATTAAACTTTCTTTTTCCATTGAACCAGCTTCCGAAGAATCTGCGACGGCACACTTGTAAAACGTCTTTAACCAATGCTCCTGTGTTACATTGGAAATTGCAAATTCAATACACGGTATACTATAATAATCTTTTCTAAAATGTGCCAGTTATCTGTAACTTTTACAATGAAACCAGGAATTCGCAATCGGCAATAGAATGGTCACCACACGACCGAAGAAAGTAATAGAAAATGACTTATATTAATCGTCCTTCTCATTTCTTCGCTCGAGTAGACGTCGTACCGAAACTCATCCTCCCGAACAAGTATTCCATTCAGTGAAACGACGGGGACGTCTTCGGACCGTAGAAATTGTCACTGTGATTTTCTAGTCCGAAGTTACTACGTATACACCTATAGTAGCCCTATAATTCGAGATACATGCCGTCGCTTTATTCGAAACATATCTACAATTCATTTCAGCTTTTATTCCTTCGTAACACGTAAATATACATATACAATACATAGCACAACCCCACGGAGCCGCATTCGTCACGGACTTAAAGATTCAGTATAAGAGCAACATTTTTAAATGTTAATCTTCAACAATCGTTTACCTCCTAAACTGAGTGCAGTTTAGCTGCAAGAATGTGTACGTTTCTTTATTTGACGAAATACCAATTTGAATTTGCCTTTAATGGAAAACATTTTCTTAAAATTTTCAATCGGTGCTCTTTAAAGTAAACGTATAAAAGACGTCGTCTCTTCCTTATTACTCTAACAATCTCCACTTCTCGTCCTCTCGTCTTTCTGCGAGATGACGAATGGAGAGAGCTGCAGTAGAAAAAAATGTGGCTGTGGACCATTATTTCTCACTTGGTCTCACTTGGTCTTCCCTGGCCGACATTGCATTCTGAGGCTTGACGTCTTTTGGCTCCTTTTTCCTTCGCCCCTTCCCAACCCCCTTTTATGCAGTCTTTTTTTATCTTCGCGACACTTTCAGCCGCTCCTGGCCACTTGACTCGAAAAAATGTCTCTCCTCTCTCGTTTTCCTCCGTATCTCATCTCCAATATTGCTAGAGTGCCATCCTAGTTATATCAACCTACTTTACATTGCCTTGAACCGAGATGCTTTAAGGCTGTACGGCATTCATCTTCTTTCCGATTGGCCACTAGATATGCTAAGGACATAACAACGTAAGCTTATTTACGAAGAACTTGCAGATAAATGCCTGTACCACTTGTGGCTTTTTCTTTTTTTATATATTTATTATGATTCAACTTCCTGGAAACTCGAATTCATTTATTTGCTTCCTCTTTCAGTTTTATGGATAGACTCCCACTACTCTCCTCCCTCTGGCCCCCCCCCTCTCTCTCTCTCTCTTTCTGTCTTTACCACCACTTCCTTTTCTCTTACAGAGGATCCTCTTTGTTTTACCATTTTTAGAATTAACGCTTTCCACCCGTACAATTTATCTTTTCTTACTGAAGCTTTCATTTAACGTTAATTCACCATTTCTTCGTCCTAAAGTTCAGGAGTTCGCAGAGTTCAGCTCAGCTGCCTCTACCGTCCCCTTTTTTCTCCTTTACTAATTTTCACCAAACGAATTCTTTATTCTACTTGCATATAATGATATCCGTGCCGCGACTATTCAGAATTTTTTAAGGGCCAGATTTCTCATTAATCGATTCCAACCCCAACGTTTTCCCTATGCACTCTCGGCTTCGGTTTTCCACGTTATCGTGATTTCTCGCCTCGCTGACGTTCTCGTTAAGTGGTTTTTCGTTTAATTACGGCCACGGCCCTGCAAGCCAGTCGGAGTGCCAGTATGCATGGAAGAGCTATGGGCAGCATTGGGGGAAAAAAAATACGGGTTGAGGGTGCAAAGGAGGGAGGGAAAGAACAGGAGGGGCAGAAGAAAGCAAAAAAATGAACAACAAGGCCGACCACACACGCCCGTTTCCTCCCACCGACGGATGGGGATGAAATGCTCGAATCGGTCCTGTGCGGTTAGCTTGGACGACGGACTCGACGTTTTCCGGTTAAACGAGTCTGACAAATGACAAAGAAACGATTCGTACAATGCCATTGTACGGTAGACCGGTCCTGGCATCCTCGTGTAGCAATACTTCGCCCCGTACGTACCATACACAATTATGGTATACCTATAGATATAAAGTCACCTCCGCCATTTCCGCACAGTCCACTTCCGGTGAAAATGTATTAGAAACGTTGGCAAATACTGTAGCCTTCCACTAAATTATTAGGGTGTTTATCGGCTTTTGCAATTTATAGTATCTATATGAATACTCCTCAGGTATGCTCAGGTAATATTCTCAACCTACTTACAGGCATCGTCAAATAAACATAGGTATAAGGGTGCGCTCGATCCTATATACGTCATCCGGCAGAGATTCCATCTTGAATATTACAATGTTATTTTTCAGCTCTTATTTTTCCTTATCTCAAAAATCATTAATACATCATGATCATCCCGAATATTATTCCTTAACTTTATACGTTTGGAACAAGTGGAAGACTTGAAATAAATTGTTTTTTTTTTTTTTTTTTCAAATAAGTTTAATATCGGTTACTGATTGTGTGGAGCATTGCATTTCTTTTTTCTTTTTCATCGATCCTCTGACATCTTCTTCCGTGGATATATCAAGCCCATCGTCTTTATCACAGACCATCACCATCCGGTTTGTCAGTTTCACGGAAAACTTTACAACCCGGCAAATCTCAGAAGCTAAAGACACTTCCGCTCCATGAATCCTCGTAGGCTTCAGGATTCAGTTGGGTTTTAGGATTGCGTGCAGCGGCTGGCTAAACATCTAACAATCCCGTTCGTCTTTCCACCTCCAGTGTTTTCAGGAGCGGCCAATTTTACACTCCATAAACCTAAGGGTAGAATTCCTTTGGTTATACCATACATGTGCCACATAGAATACTTGATCATACTATATATATATATATATATATATATATATATATATTTATACTACATATGCCACACCATACACATTCTTATACGGTATGGACAGGATGGTACATACTGTGTCTATATGCCCATATGGGACGCCTGACTGTCCCTGTCGTCCAGATATACATATATATAAAAATAAAAATGGCGCTAGATTATGGCGTAGGGGATGACGGTGCGAGCGTACACACATTATCCTTGTGCGCCTGAGAAGTACGTGTCGTATCGCAATATTATCTTCAAGGTTTTATTGTCAGTCGACGTAGGGCGGACCAGGGCCGTGATAAGCCTGGGCCCTCCGTGGGCGGCTCAGGTTACTGGTTTACGGGCTCGCCGTAAAATATGCGAGCCATTTATAACGGGTGTCGTGGTCGCGAAAACAGAGGACTTGAAAGGAAAAGAGACAAAAAGAAAGGAAGAGGTAGAAGGTTGAAAAACGTAAATGGAAAAAATTGTTACGGTCGTATATACGAATTTTATTATAACGTGTGCGTACGCCCGTAAGTCTTCGTACATATGGGATGCTCTGATGTAATAAAAATATCTCGTGAAACATCTACCGACAAATTCAAATGGGATTAGCACGTTGCTTTTAAGATCTTTTCATTGATTAGGGCCGTTTGCATTTACATGTCGTTTCACTTGCTGAGAATTTATATGAAAATTGCATCGGGTTTTCAATCAACGTTATAGATTTATTTTCGACACGCTTTGCGCTTTAAATCATTCGGTTAAAAGTCAGGGTGCAAGTTTTACGCGAAGATATATGGTTTTTGACATAAATGAAAAATTTCTCACGTTAATATACCAAAATTCAATATATTATTCGCGAAACGTATTACAACCGTGTTTTTAAGTTCTCTAACCAAAAGAGATGAAACTCATGTAAGATATAAGACGTCCCTGTACGTTCTGCATGCTTTGACGCTATTTCATATTCCACGTGTTTTATCCAAAGGTTGCTTATTTAATCACGAGGATTGCAATGGCTCCGTGCCAGCCTGCGCTCAGCCACCATCGCGAAACACGAAGAGTATCATGACTCGAACACGGAAACATATATAAATTTATGATAACGATAATACTGGCCTCCCCTCGCCCACCCGGGGACTCTCTATCTCATTCTATTTTACCATGTAAACCAATGCACGATACTAAATTCGCATTTACATTAATATATTTGCAGCTCGGATACACAGCTGGTTATTGGAATAACCAGAATTGGAACTACGTTTAAAAATGCAATTTATTCAATAAATAAGTATAAGAGACATTTTTAGAAAAAATATATGTATATACCAAATATCTTCCATGCTGTCGAGTTTTCCGTTGGATCATAATATTACTTTATAGATATGTCTTTGAGCCTGTAGCTAGAATAAGTGTCGCGTTAACACTTTAAAGGGTGTATTAGGATCGACCCTTGAAATCATGATTAAATTGTTTCGTGGAAAATATTCACGAAGCTCTTGGAAATCCCTCGGAAATTTTTCTTTTCTTTTCCTGTGAACTCACTTTAATTTCAATATATTTGAATTATCGGTACCTCTCAGCCTGAATCTCAAGGGGTCCAAACTGTCTTTCCGAGTGACTCGAAGAAAGTGGATCGCAAAGTGGTAGAGGAGTATTAAGGGTTGGATGCTGCTTCTGTTACACAGAGGATGGGAATCCTCGACAGACGTAAAATTTTCGAAATTTCCTCTTTCGAGGTATTTCGAAGGAAGGGAACGAGGAAGTCAGTCGTTGTCCCCAGTTGGTCCTGATCCTGGACTGATTAAAATCCTCCGTTTCCCCTTCGCATTTCGGCTTTACCTTTGGAAATTTGGTCCTGTCCCCGTGACCCCTTCCGCGATCCCAAGCTCCCAATGAATCTTAATTATCCCGAGGGGATGGAGTCACCGTCTATGGAAGAAGATCTGTCTTGAGCTAAACGAGAAAAAATGTCAGAACGTGATTCGCATATTTTATACGTGATGAGCCTAATTGCCGTTCTCTTAATTTCAGGTTATAATATTAAGTATATGGCACTACTAGGCGTAGAATAGATAGCAGGAGCAGTTAATAATTTAATTGATTTACATATTCAATTAATAATTCCGATGAACAGTGATGATACCAACGATATCATTAGATTTTTGTATGTAAAGATATTAATTGTTTATTATTATCAGCTATTGTCGAAATTATTGCAATGAAATTCGTAACACAGGAAACAACGGACATAATATTAATATTTTGATTAAATATATTTGTCTACCACTGCACGTGTTAGACATTCATTTTTATGTCTATCAGAAACTCCTATTTCAAGTAATGTTAAAAGTAGCGTAACGGTGTTTTTCTCTTTAAAACGAAAATTGTACTAGAATATAAAATTGATATACCATATAAGTATTTAACCAATAAATCAAGTTGAATATGAGATTCAATGAAATTGTTAAAAAGTAATTGATCGCTGGAAAATTCTCCATATACACATACGTATACATGACATTAATAATCGCAGTAGTCTATCTCGATTAATTCAGTTAATTAAACAAATAAATTGTCCAACGTTGCTTCCTCGTTGTGCCAGATATTAAAATGCAAATTCCCGTAATAAAGAGGGGAAGCTCGTTGTACGGGGTGGGTTTAGTTTTATTGCCAAATAAATCAAAACGCGTTGTTGGATCTACAACAGTACTCGTTTGTATCAGGGATTTTTGGCTTTCATCTTTTTTTTTTTATTTTTTTTTATTATCCCTCGACCAATCCCCAAACACGATTGTCTCGACTCTAGGCATATATTCACATTTTTCAAAAGGAAATTTTTTTTTCTTTTTCAAGGTACTGTAATTTTTTCCCAAATTATGTAAAAAACGTATCTGTCACATGCCTAACCAAATCCCTGCAACTGACTGACCGGTCATCGCTTATACTTCTTTTGACGAATATTAAGTATAAAAGAAAAATACCAACAGACCAACCTGTCACGAAAACTAGTCCTGATAACAGCTTGTTAGAAACTACATGGTAAGAGACGGTTAGCGTCGGTCCATTACCGACAAATGAGGTGTCTAGGGTATTATGAATGTGGCGATAGGGACAGGCAAAATGTCTAGCAGAAGCTTTATTGTTCGACTAAACTGCCAGCAATAAAAGCTCCGCTGACAACAATAGCATACGCCGATTCAAAGCTTCCAACGTAGTGGGTAGCGACCACCTTACACCACCTGCCACCTTTTATCGTCCTGCGATATTTTCCCCTCCCCCCTCCCTCACTCTGCCATTTATCCTTTAAAGATATAGTTTGACTCTTTTTTTTTTCTTCTTAGCCTTGAACTTACAGTGTCTCCTTATATATATATATATATATATATATATATATATATATCCCAGACATTTTAACAGTCACGGATAAACGAGACAAGAATTGTGCAATCTTGCGCGAATGAGAAAATACATTATACGAATCGTAGCTCGGGGAAATCTACATTTCTGATTTTATTCAATGTAACGGAATAAATAACTCTAGCGATATTACATTCGGTAATTTACATAAAATACGTGGATTATTAAAAACGTCGTAGACGACTGCATCTCGTTCTGCATTTAAAATATGAATACGATTTTTTACAGTGCATCCAGCTGTCCATTTGATCTTCACTCAGGTACCTAGAGACGCGAACGAGGAATGTGAAGCCAGGATGCAAATGATGCACTCTTCTGAATTAAAGCGTCCGAAGGTGCACCTGCATCTGGATGCACTATAGTACCGATGCTAAACGTGCAATCCCTCTGAAGTGTCAGTGTAGGATAGAAGTTGCGACGTAATTTTTTAAAAGTAAGATTCTCAAATACAAGACACTTTTTATTATAGAATGTGAATCCTGAAGAAATCGTGCCCTTAAAATACCTACGCTCTTAGAATGCCCTGGTGGCAGGAGCTGAAAAAAGATCGTGCACTTTTAGGTTAGGTTGGGTTGGGTAGACGTCTTATCCACAGTATCCATCCTCGTGATCTCTCGTAAAAATCTCAAGGAGGCGGATTTCTTTCTCGTGATAAATTCTCACGTAACGTCCGTGAACATTCGTTACTACTAGACTTTATGGTCCACCCGGTAGATCTGTTTTATCCGCGCACCGCGTCCTTCTCTTTCTTTATTTTTAGTCTGGCAGACCTTGAAATTGGTACTGATTTAACGAATTTTGAGTTTCGATTACGTCATTATCTAACATGTTTTTTTTTTTACTCTGTCTCTTGTGTAAGACAAAAATTCACAGACTCCTATCACTGTTCATCTTTATCTTCCAGCATCCTAATACCCAATGGCATTCGCTAACCTCGGCAACTCTCGTGGAAGAAACTTTGAAAACATTCCCATGAACTTTCGACCTAAGACGGCTTTCCGATAGCTACTTAATAACTGAAGTTTGCAAGTTTTCATAAAAAAAAAAGTTGATCGACTGAAGATCATTGGGATAATTTTGAAAATGAATAAATATTGGAAAATTTAAGGTCCATCCTTTTGAATGATAATAAGATGGTGATCTTAGATATCACACTGTATACCTATATATAGAGAATGAATTCGTTATCATATAGAGAGAATGAAGTTGAAACGAATACAAATTTATTCCACTTCCTTTTGATTCCTCCATCGGAGCTCTTAACACATAAACTGTTTTTAGGTTGATAGGGTACTCAGGCATCGATTCAAAGTTACGATTAGACCATTTCTCTGTATTTAACGTCGCGACGGCTTCGCGTCGTCTAATGAAGACGCATGGCTCTTTATAGACGTAATAAAGCCATTTAAACTTTCCCGCGTATTCCCGTATATGAGATCAAACTGTGAATTACGAGGACTATACATCTCATGCGTGCTCGGCGACGTGACTCCAATTAATACCGAAACCCCAGATCGGCATCGGCAGATAAATAATTCTCGGCATTGAGTTATGGCTGCGCGTTAACATGGAATTGTTGTCGGGCGTGCCTTGGATCTGACGTGAAATCACTACAATAGCATCGACAAGACAATAGGACCGCGCGAGCCTATTGTTACCTAAAGGGGCCAGTATTCACGATGCGATAATAGAGCATCGTCATGATTATCCGGGGATTCATCGGGGAATCTCAAACTAATCCGACATTTTATAATCGATCCACCACCTGTTTGCAACAATATTGATAACCAATTTAATCTCATTGTTTGCATTTTCAGAAATACATTGCCTTTTTTTTTATCAAATAATCTCATTTCGGAAAAGAGAACGCAAGTGACTTTTCGTTAAAAAAAAATGTTGCGAATTCCATCTACTTATTTTGTACTGGGATAATGCAGCTGTGGAAGTGCAGCTACAGCTGTCATTCGATGATTGAGCATTTGTATGTGTATATATATATATATACTACACACGTAGTGAGCTGTTATCGTTATTTCGACAGGCTACATGCACTTATAGAGAGGCACGTTATCAAACGCGTTAACGTTAACAATGCATTGGAAACGTTCAGTAATTCGTTCGATTTATATGGCAGCAAATGACGTGATGATAGATCAGTTGGAATTGATTCTGTTCATCTCCCCAATCTCATTCAGCCTCTGGCGTATCTCCTAATGCTTTCAACTGGTGCAGCAGGTAAGTGCATGTATTTAGTAATGCCGATTGATTGGGATTCTTGATATTCTCCAAATAAATGTTTAAATTTATTCAAAATCATTATTTTAATGCATTATTGTAAAATGAAACTTGTTGACTGATTTTCACTGGTAGAATTATGTCATTAGTAACTCTAGAATGGATTGAAGTCGTTCACCCTTGAGTTTTATTTCTTGGACTGATCGGGTGCACTGGGTCGATATATTAATTCGACCAGTTACTCAATAATGATCTCGAATTTTTAATAAAATTTTTCCTACGTATTCAGCCAATCGTTTTCATTCATCCACCAATCTTTAGATCCATTAACAGAATCGATTTACAGTTTGCCAAAGAGTCAGTGTGAGCACTCCTTTATGTATTCAATTTTTAAAAACGCGTAAGTGGATAATGCATTAATGCAGCATTACCTGTTTCTGTAATACTTGCGCAAAGAAACCTGTTACACATGGCAAACACGACTGTCCTGTGATATTCTAAAGATGCATTACGGAATGGAATAAAATGCATACCGAATGCATAACACGCAACGATCAGGTGATAAAAGAAACAGAAATTGCACAGTAATACCTAGAAAACGTAACTGACCTCGCATAATCATTATACAAAGTGTATAGTCGTCCCAGTTTTCAATACTTTCCCAATAATGAATAATAGAACATCCAATTGAATGTCAGATACAATAATTTCGATATTCAATTCGAGATTAATGATACTAAAATAATTAAATCACGCCTCTTACAAAAGTCCATCATAAACTATCCGAGTAAGTACATCTAATCAAAAAAGTTAATTCGTACCCAAGTCGTAGAGAATACAAAAAAAAAAAAAAAAAAATTCTGACCAAAAATCCAAATGGATCCGATCAACAAAAAGTTCAAATTTTACGTCGAGGAGCTCCAAGGGAATTATCAGATCCAAAAGTTACCAGTAGATCACGCGGTCGAGAGAATCCCTAACCTGGTTGTTCCCTGGCTCGCCTTGGAAGCGGTCTCCGTTATCCCTTAATCCAGGATCAGCTCGACACTTTAATCCTGTGATTACACTCTTATCCTTTGATTTCTTCCGGCGTTTCTAACGACCCCGATTCTGCTTTAATTCCAAGTCGACGCCAACCAACTGTATTTATACGTATTACCCATCGTGAAGACCCTGGTCAATTTTCAGTCCCTTTATACCTATCTTGACTACCCTTCCTGCATTTAATAACTAATATCATAGGGTGTTTAACGTGTCGTACAACATCTTCTCACGATGGAGATTCAGACCGATCGAAATTATCGACTGTGAGTCAAGACTAGACAATACGTTGTCAGCTCAAAGGCCGGCTGATTCCCATGCTTCTACTAGATAGTACTAGATACTACTTCTCGGCCCGGTAGTCACGACCTACGTCATTCTTTGGTATACCATAGTACGTCCTATACCTATATTGTTTTACGCTCGCGTATACCTACACTTAACAGAGTATATACACGAAGTAATATACGTGAGGATTCACATCACACTGGCTATCTACTTTTCCAAGCTACGAGCATTCTACGAACTGCTTGACTACATTATGAATCCTACTTGTCTTTTATTCGGTAGGATAAATTGTGCAGGATCTCAGCTCTCGCGTGATGTTATATTCATTGCTTTCCTTTCTCCTTACAAAAATTCGAATATAGCGAACCATCAGGGTGATCGGCTTCTAGGAAAAATTACATTGCTACGTAATTCACAACTTGAGATTAAAGTAACGAAGGGGATACGCGATAAAAGAAAAAGTAATTAAAAAATAAAACTAGGTTCAGTAGAGATATAATTAACCTAGAGATTTTTCATTTGAGTCGTCTAATGGTATAGCGTATAAGGTGGAATGAATCCGATGGATAAATGAACTGCTTGTGGTTATTTGTGACGAGTGAAAGGCTGTCCTCTTTAGTAATTGTAAAGGAAAACGAGACACTGGAAGCTTTTCCACAAGTATTACAAAGCCATTCGACCTATTCTGCCCAGCCCCATAGTAGATGTATTGCGAAAGGACGCGTGGCTTCTGTCGTGAACAATAGATACAGCTGGCTTGCGCAATTCAACTGAGTTATGTCTCGTCCTCACCTTCCAGGCAAGTATTCTCGCGGAGTGAGAGGGAGAGAGAGAGAGGATTATCAGGAGATGTAAGGATTCTATTATTATCTCATTAAAATTGCAATCATCAATAAATATTTGCTTGATATTTTTATAAATAAATCCATTCTCAGAGCTAACAGACAGACGTCTTGTTAATTTTGATTTTATTTTATCAAACACCACGTACCGTCGTAGCACGTAACCCACTTCTAACTGTAACTTGTATATAGCCACCGTTTAGGTAAGGCGCCTCAGTACCTACATAGATACGAAGAACTCCGAGGGCAGGTTTGTCCGATTTCACCTCTGGCGTCTTCCGGGCGCATGAATAAATCATGCCCGGCAACGCTGGTAAAGCGTCTTTAACTTCCTACGAGATGTATCCGAGGCCTTCGTCTAGTCTCCGTCTCGCTCACGTGAACGCCCACGTAAATGCGGCACGTCGCGAGCGAGAACAGGCTAACAAAAGTTTTCGTAACGTATTTCAGGCGGACCAAGAAACAGTTTCCAGCCTTACGGATTTGAGAAGGGACTGGGACTGGGGGAGGGGAAGAGGCTGTTACTGGCAGAGGAAAGAGACCTTCCTCGTGCATTGGGGAGCTCCTGGGCTTTCTGGTAGGTCCCACTAGATGGAAGAGAATGGGATACTTGCAGGGCTTAACTTTCTCGTGCAGGATGCCAACCGAGAAGGACAGCTTGCAGTACCTCACAAGTTTTAAGGGTGCTATGCGTGATAAGCATGTCTTATAGCCACTGGCAGTTACTTCGAGCTTTCGAAGGGCTTTCGCTGCTCTTGTGCTTCGTGTACTTTTTTGTCTACTCGTTTTTGATTACCCTCAAGCCATTCTGCTCAGCTCAAGTGGAGACCCGGGGTAGTTCGGCGAACAAGGACTACCTCGCTCGTCTACAGGATCAAGAGTGGGTTTTAGGAAATATGAAAAAAAAAGTGGTAGACGATGAGTGGTTGGGTTCTTGGAGACCAGGGATAGCTGGAAAACATGAGGTAATATATCTTGCAAGGTACCAACCTACGAGCAAGAACCTTGCACTTACCCGGTGTCCTCTTCGTCCCCTCGAGTACGTGAAGTCTCTAAAGCTTCTGCGATCCAACCGCAAGATCCCGGAAACCGTATAGCGACGATATTAAATAGTTTTTACTATTGGTACACTTAAGTAGTTAAGGGTAGTGCTAAGTCGTACAGGGTAGTATAATAATACAGGTGCTCGGTAATTGCTGGAAAATATTATTTATGTACTGGGCTACCCAGTACGTTTATTATTTATACATTTTGGTAAGTGTCCTCTTCACTCTGTATAAACCTTTAAAACTCTTTTATCAAAATGTCATAATCGAGAATATAATATTTTTATATATTTTAGAAGGATTTTAAATTTGATAGCTTTTACTAAAGTTATATGATAGTGGCTGTAATGGTGTTACTGGCGGTCTCTTTTTTTTTTTTTTTTTTTTTTTAAAAAAAAA
>NW_014332865.1:1158598-1185124 GCF_000341935.2 Cephus cinctus
TTTTTTTTTTTTTTTTTTTTTTTGGAAACTAAAAACCTGGACGGTCTCGCTACCGAAGTCAAATCAATTCACTGACCCTTTTCTTGACCCCCCAGGGACAACCAGGAACTTTTCTGGGTCTTGAGTTATGCGGATGAGAAAGCCTACCATTTCTCAGCCTAAGAGGGTCTTTCAATTCAGTGCTACTTTTGACCGGAAGGTTTACAACCCCTGTCCGCAGACCATGCGTCTGGATAGATTCTCTTGAGAATCGTTATTAGGTTACCGTTTATTACCGAACATCTACTGATACTGGTTTTTTTATGCTGTATAGATGCTTAGTATCATTCACTCAGGATGTACATATGGTACATATCATATATCAGTAGGATACAGTGATGAAATGAAAGTTCATAGGGGTAGCATACATAATAAGAGAGGATATTTATTTTCGAAATTTGGTAACGTTTGACAGATTTTCGATATCGACGGAACGCTTTAGCTTCGTGCGGCAGCTTCCCATAAACCGCAAATCCGTACACGGTAGCTAAAACTTATCGCAATGCTATTTTCTTTTTATTACAAGTTGAAGGTTTACATATTCCATAGTGGATTCTACGTGTTTTTCGCTATACATTTTCAAGTCTACGGAAGTTCTTGTGATTTGGAGTGTTGCTGGTCATAACCTTTGCGGCATTTGCAGCCTTGGACGCTTCCGATCGCAGTCTTTGCAGCCAATAGGAGGCGTGGAACGAGTATCCAAGAAACACCTTTTCATGGGGAGCTGTTTTGTTAGTTCCGGAAAATTCCGCTAGATGGCGCTGTTAAGCACCTGCGGTAGTTCCGGAAAATTCCGTTAGGGGGCGTGGAACGACAATTCGCTAAATTATCTCATAAAAATGCATTTTCTTGGGAAGCTGTTTTGTTAGTTCCGCAAAATTCCGCTAGATGGCGCTGTTAAGCACCTGCGGTAGTTCCGGAAAATTCCGTTAGGGGGCGTGGAACGACAATTCGCTAAATTATCTCATAAAAATGCATTTTCTTGGGAAGCTGTTTTGTTAGTTCCGCAAAATTCCGCTAGATGGCGCTGTTAAGCACCTGCGGTAGTTCCGGAAAATTCCGTTAGGGGGCGTGGAACGACAATTCGCTAAATTATCTCATAAAAATGCATTTTCTTGGGAAGCTGTTTTGTTAGTTCCGCAAAATTCCGCTAGATGGCGCTGTTAAGCACCTGCGGTAGTTCCGGAAAATTCCGTTAGGGGGCGTGGAACGACAATTCGCTAAATTATCTCATAAAAATGCATTTTCTTGGGAAGCTGTTTTGTTAGTTCCGCAAAATTCCGCTAGATGGCGCTGTTAAGCACCTGCGGTAGTTCCGGAAAATTCCGTTAGGGGGCGTGGAACGCCAATTCGCTAAATTATCTCATAAAAATGCATTTTCTTGGAAAGCTGTTTTGTTAGTACAGGACAAAAAAATAAAGTGATGAACAAAAGGGTAAAGGATCTGACAAGGAATGGTATAAATACTTTTCTCTAATTAATTTATTGCAATTCCTGAAAATGGCGCCGTTACAAGTTTCTTCGTTAAATATGTAATGGCTGAAAATTTTTAGAGCAGAAAACTTGTTCAGAATTGAAAACGCGACAGAAACAAATCTCATAGCTTGTATCCGTAGATAATGCCCGGCAGTTATCTTATGCCATAGTGAACGCGGAAAAGTTGAACTTCCAAAGTTTACCAATAACAGATGTATACTCCTCTGGAACTGTCCCGGATAACAATCTACCCAGCGATCAAATTGAACTTTTCTTGAGATATGACGTCATTTGAATTTCACATTATCACTTTCCTCTAGTTTCTATCGCCATTTTGGAATAGAAAGTTCGCCAAAAGACCTTGGCACTTCTATTCGAAAGAAAAACTATCAAAGTCTGACTCGTGAAATCATCAAAGTTTCCTCCCATCGACTTAAACACTAAAACTATAACAAACCTTTTTTTTCGTACAGTTGGCGAACCTGTTGCTTCGGTACTTGCGTCGAAATCCTGGTCAATTTTTGCTCTTGAAAAGCTTCCCTTGAAAAGTGCATCATGATGCACTTAGTGCTTATTGCGGAATAGAAATTGCCACTTGCGCATTCACACATTGCGTATACACAAGCGCAAAACTGAGGTGACACCCCGTGCGTCTTAAAGCGAAACTCTTGACTTCCGGTACGAGTTGAATTTCGTGGGTCCCTTACCAAAATTAATTAGAACTCTCTGTTAATTAAGCCCCTGAGGAACCGAAGGTGCTTGTTCGTGCAACTGTTGCTGTTGAAGTAGGCACGATAATAATCAG
Source organism: Cephus cinctus (assembly GCF_000341935.2). Classification (NCBI taxonomy): domain Eukaryota; kingdom Metazoa; phylum Arthropoda; class Insecta; order Hymenoptera; family Cephidae; genus Cephus; species Cephus cinctus. Next base: position 1,160,919 of record NW_014332865.1, read on the forward strand.
ACGATTTTCAAGGGGTGCCAACCGTCGCGACGGTAGTTAATACATTTCGAAATTTCCTGTCTAATCCGCACACCCTTAACTGTACCATATCTTTGTTAATCTATTTAGATTTCATTATCGGACAGCGTGTATTATTTCACCTATATTCATTCCCTTTACATTTCATAATACGTATTTCACAATGACGATTGTACATTTTTAATTATTATTATATAAATGGCTCAATTATTCGTCTAATACATAATTTTCATTTCCCGACTGCAATTTGTCCATCGTCAATTTCCTGGAACATAATTTGTGGTCAATATATGCCCAATATTTGATCTTACGTATTATTGATTTTTAATCATTTTATTTTCAACGAAAATTGAATATACCGAACAGAAAATCAATATAATAAAGTTTCCTCTCTGATTGCTCTACAAGGATAACAAAGATACTTTAATATTAAAATTTAAGAGGAACATGAGGCCAAATATCCCCTTAAGCTCGAAAAGCCTCGTTCACTTGAATCTTGCAGCATATAAATTAAATTTGTCTTCCGGCAATTCGAAATTCCATGCTACGTCGGTCGTCCCACTGCATACGGAATAGCGTCGCGAGAATGCACCGCGCTGCGTAATCTCGAATTGAAATTAGGAAAGTTAAGAGCATAGTTTCTAGCTTCGTAGAAGCTCGCGGAACAAGTAGAAGTCACGGTGACTCGAAATTAAGCGTGTTGTAAATCATTTGATTTTTTTTCATCGGCAAAGAAAACCCTTTAAAACAAGTCATACAAATATAGCGAGTCTTCTCTGATTATAAAAAAAAAAAATCTCGTAAACCATGAGGATTATAAAAATACTGAAACTCGGTGAAAAGTGAAGTTAACGATTTATCGTGAAAGCCATCGAAAAATAATGAACTCTCGAAGGACTTCTTTGAATCCCAATGTTAACCGGCAGAATGGTGCGAGTGAATTTTCCTTATCGATTCTCAATGAAATTGAGAGTCACTCCACTATGAACTAAAATACGATTGGAGTAAGATGGCAGCTCAGGGCGATTTGGCGAATGAAACTGTCTTGGCGAAATCCAAAAGTAATTCTAATTACACTGAAACGTATCCAGATTACTTGGAATACACAAATCAATGAAAATAGTTCAAATAATAATATCATTGAAATGCACTTTTAGAAATACAGAATCGATTCTCTGAACCCACAAAGTCATACGAAAATAGTCGATTGACAGGATCTATCAGTACCAACCACATAGATTTATCAAGAGAATCCCGGTAGACGTAGCGATAGATAAATCAATACAAAATATTGTACAATCGATTTTCCATCGACTTTCTGACGTTTTAATCCCATTCCTATTTCGGTATCCGAAAGAAGTGAAGCCACCCTCCTTGCAAAACCACACAGCATCCCTCCACCCTTATCTTTTTCCATAAGATCACAGAAGGGTGACTAGCTGACTTTGCTGACTTAGAGGGCAGAAGGAACAAAAACACCGAGTCAGTCCCTATTTGAGGTTCTGGCGAATCCACCGTATCCACTAGGGTATTATCCCAGGGTTCGCTTGAAAATTTCTAAACTGTCATTGGTTCCATTCCTCAATTTTTCTTAGGTACCGTACGTGTATAGATATACATATATGGCTTGTCATATCGTCATAGATATATCACGTGTATGTATGATATATTACAGCCGTGACGAAGAATGATATCTATGATGAAGTTAAGATATATCTTGTCTACGATGAATTCTCAGGGACGAGCAACGTAACAATTCCATCCTTACAAATCCCGTACAAGCTTTTCTTCCTCCTGTCGCTTCGGCAACGTCATGAACTCGGCCTATTTTATCATGAATGCTTATACCGGAAATGGTAGTCCCCGTCCTTACATCCGCACTCCTCACTCTATTATCTCCAAGGGAGAGGAGTGGCAGATCCATCCCCCGAGGACGCATCATGCTCCAAATCCGCTTCCGTAATCTTTCAGGATTCACTCGTATATATCCGTACAGAAAAGTTTTCCGAGCAGACATCTATCTGTCTGCCTATATATGTAATGTACTAAAATATTCGTATCTTATTCCTGATTTATACAACTTAAAGGAGGTTTCGGTAGATCCACGGAGCACCGTAGTACTTAGGTTCCGTGATATTCAAATGGATACGTTATATGTATACTTACAGCTATACCTTGCTCCCTGTATGTTACTTCTGTGCGACAGTTTCAACGGAGTCCCTTTGATATTTTAGAAATTATTCTTCCAATTCAAGTATAGCTATAGACATTTCAAGGATTTTATTAATTATGCGATTAAAATTACGTCTGTCAAACTCCCCTTTATATGTGCTATACACGTTTCTGGCATAGTTATAACATAATGTAGAGTAATAGTTTTTTTGAAAGTTCGCAAAAAATGTATTTCTAGCACGTCATATGTGGTTTTACGTGTAATTATGATAACGTGCGGTAAATTAGAAAGATGAAATGTATTTTAGTGCAAAATGAAGCACGTGCTTACTTCGTAACAAAAATTTACATGCGAATTCACGTGTTATTTGCTAAGGAGTCCATGGCTTACAAGCTGTCAAAAAAGAAACACATCGAACTCGTGTACATAATACAGATCCCGGTATATGCTGAGAGTGTGATTTGTTGATTTTACGATGGCACTTACTTTTAAAAGCGTATCTAAAAGCCTTCGTGTATTTGCGGAAGCGCTTCGCAGTAACGTCGCGCGACTAAAATCACGGCGGACTCGCAATAGGCGAGAAAGAGTCTGACAGCGTGGACCATGAAGGGCGGAATAAATGAAACTGTCATAAAACGAGTCGGGACAGTGAAAAAGAATAGCGGGCGAAAAAGAATGAAAATTTTATATTTAAACTGCAAGACTTTAGAGCTAGGATTGTTAATTATAAACTTTTTTAAATAAAAAAAATGTTTCCAAAAAAAATTACACCACAAAATAATTCGTCGAGCTGCTTTGATAATTTTTTTTTTCAAATTTCCCGCCTAACTAACCACTGCCCCCCTTCACTGGCAATTCTAACAAGCATTCTTCCGGTAGGAAAAACGATCATTAAATCCTATACAGACACCCTAATAAAAAATCTCTATATTCTCAAATAGTCTCCGACACAGCCTTTAACGTATCTCACCATATGAAATAATGGCCTGACAGTTGGATTGACCAGTTGCCAAAAATAGTTCGTTGAATAGTTTCAGTACGAGTTTTATAAAAACATTTAAAATTCACGATTTGAAAATTAGTTTCACCAGGATCTTCGAGTCTCGGCGTGACGTTCTTTTGCAGAATTATTGATACGAAGTGAACACGCCAACGAATCCACTTTACGGTACTCCTTGTACGAGGGGATAGAACGAAGTAAGCAACCGAGTAACTAAGTAAGAAAGTACGAAAGGAAGGACTAAGTAACGATGGAAGTAGGGAAGTAAAGAGGACAGATCCTGTAGAAACCCAAGGGACCGTAACTGATATTTTACTCGCGTAAAGTTCATGATTGGCACGTTGCTAGACACGGCAGGATGGCGAGAGGGGTTTGCGACTGGTGTCGGAAATATCCCATCGTGTGTACAACCCTCAAGACTTTGACAACTTCATGACTTAACAGGTTGGCGTAACACGACCTTCTGGAGAAACTAGAGCCGAGGCAGCAAGTGACGCCCTGACTAGAGTGTTAAGGTTTACTCCAAAGCGTCAAAAAAAAAAAAAAGATTGTACCTGCTCTGAACTATCTTAAAAGACCATCTCTTAAAAGCTTCTCTTAACTCTTTGTAAAAGTATACACTCGCACTGTAATTACGTATATTTACAAGCGGGTAAATTAATGCAAAGCGTGATACACATGCACTTCTGAAGCTTACGTAACATTTGTTCGTATCATTTTTAATGCACAGACGCGAACTCTGACCCCGCGCTTTATACAAGGTACAGATGCGCGAAGGGTGTAATGACCCTTATGAAAAAAATGTTCACGTTACGCGTGTACTACGGGGTCGCTGTTGGTTTATCTAGGTATTCGATAGGTACTATTTGACTAATTGTATCTGGTGATGAAACCACGTGGTTCCGTCTCATTACCAGAGAACCATTAATCATTCCTATGTGCCATACAAGAGCAAAATTACGTTGCGCCAGTTTGCCGTACATGCATGACATGTCCTAAAGCTTGTCAGGGTGTATTAAGTACATTATCGAAGAGTGTATATGAGCGGTGACGATGATATTGTGAAATGGGTAGAAAAATAAAAAATAAAAATAAAAAAAAAAAGGAAAGACCATAAAAATCAAAATATAAAATCAATGCAAGTTCTTGTGAAAAATCTGTTGGAATATTTACCAAAGCAATGCTCGCCACTTGAAAGCACTTGCGCCTTCGTAAAAATTTTACGGGTTCAAGTTTTTACGTTGGAAATGACGCGAGAGTTAATGAAGTTTCTCGCCGAGACGTAGAAATGCTTGATTGCTGCTTTTACAGAGTTGACGATATTTCTGGGACGCCAATTTTTGCAAGTCGTTTAATCGCGAAAAGACCCTATTACGATAAATCAGATTTATTGAGTCTGCCAGCTCGATGTAGACTACGGTTTCTCTTAGTCGGTGACGGTTGTCGTGCGGACGGTGGCGCCACGCTGCGGCAGTAGTAGGAGGTATTTCATATTTGACTTGCAAAGCCCACATCGACAAAGCTTCGCTTGCGAAAATAGCAAGGAAAAGAGGAAAAAATGAAGAAATGAAAGGAAACAAAGCGAAAGAAAAGACATTAGACGAAAAAGAATTATATATCGTTTAGGTCGGATTGGGTTGGGTCGGGTTACGTGCTACCTCGAGCAGCCGCAAAACGATGAATTTACTTCGACAAGCGCAGGAAGAAAACTACAGTTCCATTTTCGCGCCACTAATATCTCGCAGCCGTCGACTTCTGTATGGACCCGTGACTCGGTCTTGTGTAAAAACTTTGAAACTTCAGCCATAATCCGTAAAGTCCTTTATTCTTGCCTCGTTACTTCCCCACTTTGGATCCAGTTAGCCGCCTTCGATTCCACAATCCTCCGATCTGCGAACTTTACAACTTTACCTTACAAGTCTTTGAACTCCAGGGAGTCTCGTCATTAACTTTATATCCCTTTATTTTCTTATATTACCTAATCCTAATGAAAGCGCAAAATTGCATATGTCGAACTGGAGTCACGGATTCGCATTGTAATCAGAACGACCAAGGTACGTACATAAATCAAGTACAGAAGACCAGTGTCAGTTGAAACCACATATTTCGAATTAAATCAAATAATTTAATCTGACATCTATTGGCAGCGAATAAATTATAATTGTCCGATCAGCTTTAATGTTGCTTTGAAAAAGAAAAAATTATCAAAATTTTACAAAAAAAGTTATCTAAGAGTCGTCGGTTACATTAATTAAAATATAATTCGTTTACGTTCCAACCGACACCAGTCTCCCCTATATACCTTAATATATATAATATATATATATATATACACACATATACTCGCTACGTACACGGATCCACAGATATGCACCTTGGGTTATATGTATATGAATAAGACATACTGCTGAATTCGGATCACCCTGTACCTCGAAATAGAATGGTTCTCGTTCGATATCTTCCAGCCTTGACTTTTTCTTATTTTGCGTACTTATGTAGGCCAACCCCTCTCAGGTTCCTTCGAGTGAACCACCACCCTCCCGAGTCACTACCCAGCCTGACTTTACGACCCCCTCAAAACCTTCGCGTAAGACCTTACACCCCAGATTCGTGTATTCGACGAAAGTTGCAATGGCGTCGGACTGATTGACAGTGCTTCCTATGCACGTTATGTCATCGGTACGGAAAATGAATAAAAATATAGTGCGTCCTGGTTTAATAAACTTTCGCCCAGACGATATAAAGAGCCCATTTCGTTCTCCGACCTCCTTTCCCAAAACTTTTTCAATTCGATGTAACTTCCTTCTTTTTTTTTTTTATTCATCTCATTCCTTTTCTTCGTTTATCTGTTCGCCATTTCCTTCCATCTTTGTCTTCCCCCATCTCTCGTTCTCTTGCACTTGTAAATTTCACGGTAAATGAACGACGTCTCACGTATATACCTATAGCTATTTCGATTTACTATTCTTTACTCGTAACGATACTTTTTTTTCCGCAGGTATTTGACAGAACCGTCAGAAATTTCATGACGGTCCAGATGTAGATTGACAGTCTCTAAGAAATTCAGATGTAATTCAAAACTGAATATTTCAGCAGTCGAATAAATGTATTCATGTTTTGTCGTAGTTGCCGTTCTAAAATCCGATTTAATATTTTCATTCGTACACAGCACAGTAAAGTGTTACCATAAATTTTGATTAAAACTATGACTCTTGGTAAAATGAAATTATTAATTCTCTCGATTAAATAATCTGATTAACGAAAGAGGGAATTATCGTCGCTTGGTATGGCTATGGCGAATGTCCGGTAACGCAATAACGTCAAATTTCACTTTCGAGTACAGCAGTAGGCCAATAGGAAAATTATCGCCGCAGAAAATTCGTACTTCGTATAATCCGCTTGGCAATCGAAAATGCCATTGGCATTAACGAGTTGAAATCCAAATTGCGCGAAAGAACGAAAGTTTCGAACGCGGTGCACTTTTCGTTCCAGCGCGAAAACGCATCGAATTGAATGCATTCGACCGACAGCGGATACGGAAGCCGCGGGCTGCACATGTCGTCGGATCGTCAGAGCATCGTTAACGTATCATCACTTTTTCCCGGAGAAGGTCGAATTGGCGAATTAATGTCCGAACAAAAAAAAAAAACATTAATCCAGAACTCGGAAAATTACGTTCGCGTGACGTGCAGCTGTCCATGAAAAAAAAAAAAAAAAAAAAAAATTGTACCCTAACACGACGTGCAATTCACTCCATTAACCAAAGCGACGGCGTCTAAATTCTTAGTGAAAAGTTTATCTAAGCCAGGCTGTAAATCGTGAAGGCGTTTAGTCGAAAATCGCTCCTTGTTCGTGGTAAACGGCAAAAAGCTAAGGGAAAGTTTCGCACGTTATCGGGGAACAGAGGGTGACGCGTCGCGGAATGTGAATTAAGTCAAACGTTATGGCGCTGGTATATCAGTTAGGAATACGAGTCCTGGCATACGGGTACGAGATAAGAGAAAAGGCGCAGGAGCCGTGACATTACGCCAAGTCATGCGCGCTCCCTTATCTTTTCGGAATTTCCTGATTTGGATAGCGAAAGAAAGAAATCCAAACTGTCTCGAAACGTCGACAAATCTCTTTAGCGCGTGTAGGGAATTCCAATGAATACCCGCCTTGGCGATATGGTATAACGCTTTGCACAGAAGTTCACCTTCTATTTTTACTCTTACACTTTTGAGAATAACAAGATATTGCCTTTTGAATATTTATAGTACACGTGTGTCGGGAAATCTGTTGGTTCTTCACAGCACGGAAATCAATACGAAGTCAGTATGTGTAGTTTCAAGTAGTTCGGAACATACCTGCACGTCGCTGATACCAAAAATGACTATCCCGATCTTCTTTGCCTCGTTCCAAGCTGTGTCCAGTCTGTCGATCGTCACGAGTTTGTTGGTAGAGTACTCCGTGTATGAAGATGCCTGGTTACTCGTGTAGTCCACCATATCGCAGAAGAGGTCATGGCCTGTAGTTGCTCTTCGCGTTTTGCATTGGCTGTCTCCCTGCGATGCTGCTGTGCCGAATCGTCGATCGCCGTAAGAATTCGTTGAGTCGATCCCACCGCAGCTGCCGGGGATTCCGTTGGGTCCCGGATTGAAGGCCCGTGCCTGTCCTCAGTCCCACCATTATGCTTCTTGGCCAGCATGTACGTCCAGGGCCGGCGACCCTCAATGAAAAACTGATTAGTTCTTAATAGAAGATCGCACCGCTAAAAATTAAACAAAAAGTATCGATACAATCCATCGGAAAAGGATCAGGTACAACACCCACCAATGGTCGCGTGCCAATCGAACTAAATAGTATCACTTCTTATTTTCTTGGGTATATACATATATATATATAGATATATAAAATTTAATCGAATCATTATCGACGATTAAATTGAGTACCCCCGTCTATAATATACACGGGTTAAACATGTCGGGAGAAATTCAGCTTTCTTAACTCGAAGTATCGGAAAATTAAGGGTCAAAAGTGAATATCGATTTCGAAGCTATAGACAAAGAATTATTTATTGGAGCTTTTCCTCTCTGTATGAACTTTTCCTTTTGATATGAAGCTTTGCAATAGCGTGGTAATAATTTTCCTGGCAAGTCCTCGATTTTGTAATGTTTGAATTTGCTCGACTTACAGCGGCGCGCTTTGGTTTATGCTTTCACGAGAATAGGTAAGAATAAATCTCAATTATGCTTTTTTCTTTTGTTTATTTTCTTGATAAAAAATGTAAGCTTCTTTGACGCGTAATGCTCGTATTCTCAATGCTCGAGAGCAATGGCGATTTTAAATAGATAACAACAGTAGGTATTGACCTAACAGTAAGCAGGTCTAGTACGTGTATTTACTATAGCAGATACTAGATGCTAGATACTTATGTATCTGTATATATATAGTTGAAACGCGCTATACTATAATGACATAAGAGTTTAAAAATCTTCGACACGTGCTTCGAATGCTTTTCACTTGTGCAACGTTTCTTCTTTCGTGCTTACGGAAATTCTCACGGAAAGTTTCATCCTTCCAGCATCCCCATGAGTACCATCTACGTTCGTCTACTCTCGCTATTCTTTCTTATTTTTGTGCTTCCTTATTTTCATATCTAGTAGAGGATTTCAGGATGCTTTTATGCGCACCACTTTCACGTGGAGTAGCTTTCTACTGATTGTACTTTATTTTATTATTTTTTATCAGCAGAGACAATTTTTACATTGCCTTAAATATTTTTAAAATAAACTACGTCCACTGTTGCTCGACAAAATTGGACGACCCTAGGGTTACGGATTTGTTTACTCGATCGATTCAGAAACGGCGGAAAACGTTTAATATAGGGAAATACAGAAAGGATCTCTGATCCCTTTGGAATTCTTTTATTGCTCGTACCACATGCCAAGTACGTAAGGGACGAGAGAGATAGAAGGTCGAAGAATAAGGGTAGAAAAGTATTGTAGAAAGGCATTCGGGGAGGGTTATATTGCTTTGTAGGATTAAACTATATATATACATATAGTTCGCATACATAGTATATATTCATAGTACAGTATAAGAAATTCGTCATATACCAAGTGAATATTTTTACTTTAGTTTCCTAATTTGAATAAATTGACAAATAAAGCTGTACTTTACGAGACGATAATTTTGAAAAAGAAATTAAAAGTTTCAGTTATATAAAAACTTTCCTATATACTCGATATTTTTTTAATCAACCAAAGTTAATCTTTTATTAGACATTTAAACGGACGTAGCTAACTTCGGCTGATGCGTTAAACCTTGATTTCATATATACTGAAAAAATTGCGTTCCTCTGGGGCAATTACGTGTAATAAAACTTGATCGAACACTTTCGCCGACACATAGAATCCTTCACGTATAAACCAAGTCCGAGATCCGTTTAGGGAATTGAACACTGGAAAAGCAATATCTGTCAGCACGAGCTTGCAGCCGTCGACACTCGCAGCTTGCAATCTCTTCGATTATTTGTTCTCGTCACAAAAGGCATACTGGGAAACGAATTCACACTGCTCAATTCTCTATCAAGAGGAACTTTAATATCGTCAATGATATACGCGATGCGACCATTACTATTTTTCGATTTAATAAAATATATCTTCATCCATCTTAATATACTGAGCTTCGTTATAATATGTGATTCGTAATATAATTTGTTTATTGTCAAAAAACTTATATCCACCTAACAAGCACGAAACAATTTGTATTGCTGTCTACTGTATCCCTAAATATGGAAATTTGAAGTATGGAAACAGAAATTTATGGAAAAATTAAATTCGATTCACGTAATTATATTGATGATTTTTAAAATCGATATGGAGATAATTCTTCCATTCTTCGACTGAATTATTTGGCTCAAGAGAGGGGTGAATGGAACGATTTATTTTGTAGTAACAAGGAAAATCGTATTTGATTAAATTTTTTTTTACAGCAACATTATGAGACACGAATCCCAATGAATTACGAGAAAAAAAAACACGCGCGGCAGCAGCTTCTATAAATTACTCGCAATCGACTTTGAAGCCTATGAAAAGGGACTCAGAGTCGATTCTTTTGATCTGTGGTCCGCACCCTTTTGTGCTATCTGTTTGCTTGGATATTACAAAGGAAATGTAATCATCTGTTCTAACGATTGTACAGTTTCGCAATGCGCCGTGTAATTTTTCGCATTTGCTCGTTACGTAAGCTTTTGCCCATTTACTTGGTTTATTCTTATCTAAAATCCTACAACAAAGGTGTACCCTTTACCATAAAAATACATAAACTAACTTAACTTACATATATAATACAATTTTGAATACCGACGATTCATGCAATTCAAATAAAATTCAAATAGATTTATTATTCCTTTCTTGTATCTTATCTTTTCTTTTTTTCTGTATCGAGAAAGGATATGAATATTTCATTTTTTTTCCATTTCCTTTTTTAATCCAACGCAATACACTCAATTTTAATGTATCTAATTGGTCAAGGTGTCTTGTATCTAAAATGACAGATGTCCTTGAAGTCTTTTAAAAATTTAATACGAAGGAATGTTACCCTTCTCAAAGAGGAAAGTAAAAAAGGAACAAGACGGTTCTAAATTCGTGCCTTACTCTTCCGCAATCTAATCCATTATTTCGAAGTGAAATCTCAAGGGACAGAGTGTCCAACGATTTCCGCGACTCAAAGATAATACGATTATCCTCGATATTCCTGCGACTCCGGAGATACGAGAAAAGCTCAGAAATAAAAGTTAGACCTAGGCCACCACTCTTTGGTGGCTTTATAACGAAGCTCAGTATATTAAGATGGATGAAGATATATTTTATTAAATCGAAAAATAGTAATGGTCGCATCGCGTATATCATTGACGATATTAAAGTTCCTCTTGATAGAGAATTGAGCAGTGTGAATTCGTTTCCCAGTATGCCTTTTCTGACGAGAACAAATAACCACTCTTTCGCCTGTAATCAACATACATACAGCAGGTGCTGCCCTAAGGCAGTAAGACATACGTTATGCATACTGGACGATTCTCGATTTCCATCTAGGCGTCACAAATCCCCCAGAGCATACTTTCTCGGTACTTTTCAAAGAATACGAAACAATACTTTGATCCCTCGCACAGAGGGAAAAGCATGCTCAAAGAATTTCATGTTTTTTCTTTATTTACACATAGCCTCTATAGACATACTCGCAATATATCTTATACGTACAGTCAAGTCACGCACTGTTGCCATCCGGCTGTATGCCGTCTTTGTTATCCCTTTTCACTCTGTCTTTGATCCTCAAACGTTGCAGTATCCGTCAAAGAGAAATGAAAGGTAGAAAAGAATTCGATTAGCAGTTGGAAACAGAGGTTGAAAAAAAAAGAGAAAAATCAATGTCCGACATATTGAAAGTACATTGTGATTTTTTAAAAATTTCACACTTCCTTCCTACTGGCTTACTTTTGATTTTTTCTTTTTTTTTCATTTCACATATATCTGTTATATAAAATAAATGTGACAGCGCGCATATGGTGCCCCACAATATTGGCACGTTACTCTTGCTAAGAATAGCTGGGTGGAATAAGTCATGGTAGGTGTCGGGTAATAAAAAAATGTCTTCGAGGCTTTTGACATCCTCGCCTGGAAAAATAATGTGCTCGACGTGCCGGTGGGAAAATTGAAAATTCAGGCAATTTAATATTTTCTCAGAAAACACCGGGAGAACCCTGAGCCACAGCGAGTTTTCACTCACCTCGTCGTCGACGCCCGATTTTATTCCATCTTTATCGCGAAAAACGTCAATGCCGTCGCGAGGCGAACTCGAAATCGCAATATAGATTGTAATAAGGGTGTTCGAAATGTGTCTACGGAGCTTTGCTACTTTGCCAAATTAGTTTCGCAGAAATTAATTATGATTTAATGAGTCGCACTCACGTGACTGCGTCCATCCGCGTTAATAGCCCAGACTCACGTGTATAAAGTTGACGCAGCCACTTCAGTACAATCACTCACAACAGTCACAATAATTCGCTTCTCTTTAATCGCATAAAATTATCGCAGCCACATAAAAAAAAAAAAAGAAGAATAGACAAGCGAAATAAAAAAATATTAAAATTTGATTTTCGCTCAGTTGCTAATTACTTCGTACGATCCCGATAAATATAATAAATAAATTCACAAAATTGAGATCACGTATAAAATATGTTTAATTTCTTCTCATTATCATCTCGTTCATCTTCTTCTCGTTTCACCATCGTATCGGTGCAGTGCCTTTAAAATGTATATATGTGTACACTGCCCGGCCACAAGTAACAGGTTCTGTGATTCAAAACGAAAATCATAACCTGACGTATCGTGCGTCAGAATTTCACCCTCGCGCATTCTATGCGTGTTCCCCGAAATTTGAACCCTCGAGGAAATTACAGTAGCGCGCGATCTACTGGTTAAGGGAACGAGGTGGAGGAGGGTGCACAGTTTGCGGTGTTGCAGCTGAAGCTAATCCCACCGTATAATTAACCACCGGGTAACCGTCCAGCTTCCTACCATCCAACCCCATAACTCATGGCTAAGCTTCCCACGAGTATATCTCGCGAAAAACTAGCCACTCTCATATATATAAACTCACGACTGCTTCCGATTCGACTGTGCATTTCGACAATTAATTTCATGCCCCTCTTTCCGGTTCGTTCTACGATTCAGTGGAAATTACTCGGGAAATCGAGAAAATGTATTATAGAGAAAAAAGAATATTGGTTACAAATTGGTATACGCGAGTGAACGTGTTGATGAGATATATGTACCCAGTGTACAATCAGTCAATGTAATCGTTCCTCTACAGATGTTTCAGGAAACATCTGGTAAACATAAAAATTAATCAAACGACTTGAACTCTGTTACATAGCGATCGCTAAGAATTGCGAATTTCACCTAATAGATATAATAAATAATACACCGGTCGTTCGATCAGGCTTCGCCCTGGCGGATGTTGGGATGCTTTTAAATTTGCAGAAATCTCATTAACGGTAACTCACAGAACTTGTGACTCAGTGTTCCTAAAATATCCCTAGAAATTAGATGCAATTAAGAGTAGTAACGAATGCGAACACGTGTACTAGTGTTTATTACTCTGTTCCTAAAATCACATCAAAATTCGTTTAATATTTTCGGAACCCATCGCCAACAGACAAACAGCCAGCATAATATCGTTTATACTTTCTGTCAATATCAATATTTAAAAATTTGCGGCCTTCCTTCCATAAATATATAAAATGTGCATGAAAATAAAATCAATTCGCTTTTACGGAAGTCAAGACCGGAAATCTTATTTATTCAATTTTCAGCTTCATATATATAACTTTATTATAAGTATAGGCATATAGATATATTCTTATACGTATACAGTCATTATGTTGACATGTAATACATGCTTGTGTCAGCGTCGATTCCATTTAACCTCATTTCTCGAAATTATAGGTACGCGAGAAAATCACCCTCCCCTAAGAAAACCTGGGGACGCGATTAAACTTAGTGAGTGTATTAAGAATGCATATATCTACGTCCTTTGCGTGACTGTTCAAAGTTACTATATTCTATATACAATGATATCGACATACTATAGTATAAAGACATTATTATATTATTTCCATCAAATAACAGGCTGAATTCTCTTAAGGTCTTCCCAGTCTCACATTCTAGTATCGACCTATGTTATGCCTCCTGACACCCAAGTACTCTCCACCAGCACCCTGAGAACCATAATCCACATAAATATAGCATAGTCTCGGAACAAGTGGTATTATTCACAAACAATTCTCGAGAAAGTGATAAATATCAAAGTCAGAAAATTAATTTTTTATTACGAAAAAAAAAAACCTCTAATTACGCTACAAACTTGGATTACGTTTTCGCTTAAGAAACTTCCAACAACAAAAATAGTAGGTAACACTACGTGGCTCTGCATATTTTATGGACGCTTAGCCGAGTTAACATGTTCATTATTCCCCCCAAGAAGGGCTTTCCCAAAGAGGCACTATCTCAACCGAGGCCAATCAGTGAATATATAAATACATAATACGTCATCCAGAAATAGATGCGCCAACTTTGTAATAGGCTACATCCAAGAAATACACCAGTATAAATGTACGGTACCACGTTCAGGTACTTAATACATGATTCGCGTTAAAATCAAATATTTAAGCCAGCTTCTACTCCCCTGGTAATCTTTCCCAAGGTTTCTGGGGATTCAGAGGGTGGGAGAGAGCCAGTAGAAACAATGGAAGTGGGAAGATATAAAGAGACGGGGTGTTGCGGATAAGAGTGCGAGTGCGAGTGCGAGAGAGAGAGAGAGAGAGAGAGAGAGAGTCAGAGCAACGGTGGTGGGGAGTAATGGCCGCTTAAAATGAAATAACGCTTTCATATTATCCGTCGTATTAAGCCGGCCGTATGCCGGCATCACTCCGGAATGCAAATCGCGTAGCCACGGCTCAAGAGCCGGTGATACATGCCTCAAATTTCCATAAAGCCGGCATAGCATCCCCTTCTGTTTATACCAGAGACTCGTACCGACCCCTCGAACGTCTATGCCTGGGTAAACCGAACGGGCTTTTCACTGGCACAAATGCTTGAATAATTGATCGAGATCTGTTCATACTAGGTACTAACAAACGTGGTATTATCGAAATCTCTACTCCTATATTATACTATAAGCCTCGACATACTCGATATCTACGTATTATATATATTCTTTGATGTCACCATTTTGAATATTCTTATCGCTGATTATTATTATTTCAGTCCTACGTATATGCAAATAGTGGCAAGAAAATTGGACTTATTTTTTATACTCTTGTCAAATTTATCTATTTCCTTTAGCTTTTCTTCTTCTAGCCGTGCTTTGCTTCGCGTAGTATTTCACTTCCGGAATATGATTTTTTTTTCAATTTCTACAGAGAAAACGTATTGCGCAACGTTTATACGAAAGATGCAAGAGTCGTAGATTGAATAGCAGCTAACCAGAAACTGAATGTAGCTACATAGGATTGTGTGTGTATATATCTGGATATATAACATTATATATATATATATATGCAGATATATACGTCTAGCTCCTAGGTCTCTCGCTTGGAAAATGTCGTGCTTGTGCACGCGCTCGAATTCTCAAACACTTTGAGACTGACTTCTCTTCCGGTCTCTTCCTTTCCGCATATCCGTTTCGCCTCCGAGCAGCATCCTAATGAAGACTTTCCTTCAGAGACGTGAGCGTCGTGCTTCTTTCAATAGTACGTATTTTCGACGCCTTGAAAGGGATGAGACTCGGCGTCGCGACGCCAGCCCTCTAGGCATCAACCCTCGCATCACGTGCCTGTAGTACGTTCAAACGGGAAAACAACGCCGGGATGTTTCAGAGGGATGTAATGAAAATATGCCTAAGGCAGAATTTCAAGTCTAATAATTTGACAGTGTTATTCCGTTATATATGTATATATATACCATGTATAATTTTGATTTTAATGTACGTATACTGACCTACATCGTCGTATCTTGACGGGTTGGAAAATGGTGCCTGTCATTTTAGATAAGGGTACGGCCCTTACAGCAGGAAGGATTCTGGTAACCCTTGGACGCTTTTGGACTGCTGTTAAATGAGAATTTTCATGATCCAACGATTTGCCATTGTTACTACCGACCCGGATATACATATACCGGAGCGCTCATAAAGATTGCAGGGACGGCTCACAAGCTTCTGGCCCCCGGCCCGTACGACATTATGAGTTTTATCGCTACCAGCCGCTAATTGCCTCTAGAATTTATCTGGCGCCTCCATATTCCGCGAATATTGCACCACTGCAGTAAACGGAGTTTATTACTGACGTTGCTAAATCACGCGCTATCGGTAATAACGTTTAATATCCGTCCAGAATATTTCATCGGAGCAAAGCGAATTTTTTTTCTCTGAAACTAACGTAGTATATATAGTTATACAAACAATGGAAACTGTGTACATGTATTATATATATATATATATATATATATATATATATATATATATATATATATATATATATATATATATATATATATATATATAACCTACATCGTCGTATCTTGACGGGTTGGAAAATGGTGCCTGTCATTTTAGATAAGGGTACGGCCCTTACAGCAGGAAGGATTCTGGTAACCCTTGGACGCTTTTGGACTGCTGTTAAATGAGAATTTTCATGATCCAACGATTTGCCATTGTTACTACCGACCCGGATATACATATACCGGAGCGCTCATAAAGATTGCAGGGACGGCTCACAAGCTTCTGGCCCCCGGCCCGTACGACATTATGAGTTTTATCGCTACCAGCCGCTAATTGCCTCTAGAATTTATCTGGCGCCTCCATATTCCGCGAATATTGCACCACTGCAGTAAACGGAGTTTATTACTGACGTTGCTAAATCACGCGCTATCGGTAATAACGTTTAATATCCGTCCAGAATATTTCATCGGAGCAAAGCGAATTTTTTTTCTCTGAAACTAACGTAGTATATATAGTTATACAAACAATGGAAACTGTGTACATGTATTATATATATATATATATATATATTTGCAGGTAAAATTTAATGAGAATTTAGTTACGTCAAAGGGGAGTGATACAAAGTCAAGAATTTTATATATGCTCATGCGCGCAGAGAGTACAGAGAACATGACATAGATCATTCGTAAGCAGAACTCTTTAAGCTCGAACGCTTTTTCAACTTTAAAACACGGCACTGTGGGGCTACTGCTATGCAGGATGAGAGTTGGAAAGTGGGCGGAGTGCTTGCACAGATTAAGCATCTTAATCACCGCGGAGCGAAAACTGCAAATTGCGTAGCTGGTACGAAATGAGAGTGGAGAGGAGAAGGATGAGCGACGAAGAAGAAAAAAATAAAAGGAAAGGAAGAAAGAGTGAAAGCAGAAATTGTTGCGTAAACAATTGAATGGTGAATGGCACTGATGCAAAATACTTTGACATGCTGGAGTTCGGGAAAAAAATGAGAGAAACTCGTGTTTAATTAAGCAGACGATGACAGTCCAATAGGTTGCGTCACTGTTGCAAACTATATTTTTTTAGGCATTCCGCAAGTCCGCAACATAACAAAAATTTAAATACTACTGCATTAGATACCCGGTCCTTTAACCAGTATAGTGGTGGTATTCATGTGGTTGCATAATAAAAGAGATAATTTACCAAGGGTAGAGATATTTACTTCTGCGTGAATCTCCGTTTAGAGTTCATTCCGTTTCCGGAATAGTTCGCGGTTTTGCTAATGGAGGTACATTTGGGTAAATATAATATAACCCTCGCACGTCTCTCTCTCCGTACTTACTGTGCAGCAAACAAACAACAGGAGGCAGTTCGAAGACGTTGACGTCCTTTAGGAACGATCTGTAATTTCCTGCGTGATTTCTACGTACGGCGTTTCGCGATTTCCTCTTAGTCTCGACGCCTTGGAAAATTTCCCTGAGATTAATCCAATGAGATTGCTTTATGGGATTCATACTGGCAAGGAGTTGGCTCGCTCCTTTACTTACTGCAACTATTAATCGTAAATTAACGCCACGCCTGGGTACAGTAATTGCTACCGTAACGAGACTCTAATCTTTTCGCTATAACGTTTAAACTGCACTTTACAATCCTTTAGTAGTTCGCTGTAGAAACAATTGTCTTTAGAGAATTGCACGTCAAATCAATGATGGATACTATTAGTTAAACTCTTATACAGGACTTGTGGCGGTTCTAGACGTCTCGACGCCTTTTTGGTATTCTGGATTAATTTACTCGTATAATTTTTTTTTTTACTTGAAAAACTATTTTTTTTACTGATAATCGTATTCGGGATTAACCTGAGAAATCTTTCTGGAATATATTTTTGGTACGATATTGTATTTAAATGAGGGTTACAATTTCTGGATTATAAAGTGTTATTTATTGTGAGAGTCGATCGATTTGATTAATACTCTCGAAATTGGGATATATATACATATATACATATATATATATATATATATGTGGAGGATATTTTTCTGAATTAAAACGTTGTATCTCTCTTCTCAGGTATTCCTATTGAGCTTCTTTATTGACACTTGTCTAGTCAATTACACTTGTAAATAATATCAACTGGGACCTAATGACTGTTTGAACTGGGCCTATTAAAGTATCAGTCGAGACAGCCCCTCTCCCCTTCATTGGTTTATTACGACCCAGACAGAACCGCAACGTAGATCAACGAGTCCCTGTTCCTGGAGTAACTTTTTGAACTATTCGCCGAGACTGAATTCCTATTTTGGAAAATTTGTTGGTAAATTAGTTTTACGATGGCCCACCAACTTCCAAAATTGGCTGGCTGGGTATGAGCGGAGAAAATAATTTTCCGCTGCGATAAGCCCACGCTTATTGCAAACTTGTACAGTCATTGTATTTATAAATAGTAATATCCATAAGCTTTGTCGATTTCCAAAACCGTTTATAATTCGACTATCCGTATAATACCTATGCCATTAATATTTCAATTAACAAATTTGATTAATTACTAGTCGTTAATTACATACTAACGCTCACGATGATTTCTGTTTCAGATTGAAAACAGAAAAATTCGAGCTCATCAACGTAAGTATCCCAAGTATTGCGTATCAATGATTTTCAATGAACTTTGGAGAGAATATTTAATTTACTAAGTCATCAAAGTAATTAATCTAATTTTCGTTGATTTTTCCGATTAAATACCGCGAACGGTAACTCGTAGTCAATAAACCGTAATGTACGTTCCGCACCGTATCAAACGTAGTCTGGCACCGTCGCCATCTAATGCAACGCATTGCATGCAACTCTGGCTGTATGCGCCAAACTACCGGAAATTATCGGCCGTGTTTCAATCAGAGCACACTCCGCATTCAGGGCCGTCATTAACTCCCTATAATAATGGATCTGTATGATAATCCAGAATCAAAGGGATCCTCGAGATATACGGCGAAACTACCTTGTATTTAGAAATGCAATCGACTGTAAAGTACAGTGAGAACAATACGAATGACGTTATAAAGATTCCAAGTACAGCTATAGGACGTACATGAAATAAATAAATAAACGAAAAACTCCATCGATAAAAATTCGAAAAATATTCTTTTACAACAAATTCTTTAATTTCCATCCCGTGTTTTAAAAATTATATGAAAAATGGATTAACACAATAATCGTTTTATTAGCCAACTTCTTCTCTTGCAAGTAGCACCTCTTCGTCACGGTCGACCCTAATTATGTTTCACCAGGTACGCCAGCGCTACCTAACCACTCCAGACTCGAAGCAATCATAAGACTTTCGTCGACGTAACTTGTGTACATTGCGAGGGGGTTGGTTTTCGAGAAAGGGTTGAAAAAAAAAATATATGAAACCCTAGTAACGGCAAGAGGGTAGGAAAGGCATCGTGTCAAAGAAGGGGGTTACTGTTGGTCAGACATACCCTCGAGTAAGTCATCTACCCTTACGCACCAACTATAACTTCTATGGAAGGAACTAAGGGTCGTAGAAAATAAGGGAAGAAGATGGGATGGCTTGACCCTTGGACCCTTTGCCTAATAGCTTCTCTACAGACTTCTTTGCAAAGCCCTAATGGCACCTCCCATCCAACAAGTTAACCGGAGCTTTGGATGCTCCCATGCTCTATATATATGTCGATCCTCATTGAAATATGGAGGGTGCGATAGAATTCAGGGTTTCGAGAGGGTGATACTTTCTGAGCCTTTTTTTTTCACCAAGTCTCCGTAATATAAGAAGACCGATCTGAGAATTTCGTTTGGCAGCTTCTCTCGTCTGCGACCTACTCGTACTTAATAATCGAAAATTTGCTGTAATACATTTTGGAAGGGATAGAGGGCTCTCTCTGCAGCCATTAGGAACGTGGGAACTCTTTCGTACTTATTTGCCCCCTTATGGCACCCTAGAGTGGATCATTCGTTAAGAAAAAGAATGGGATGAAAGATGGGTCTCCTTCGAAGGTTCTTTTTCCACGGAAGGATCGTCATGGGACTTGGAAAAAAAGGGCTGAAATGTCTGAGTGTTTTCCTCTCACTTTATCTCTCTCTCTCTCTCTCTCTCTCTCTCTCTCTCTCTCTCTATCTATCTCTACTCGCGTAACTACTCTTCGTTTGTCAAACGGACGGAATTTAGGATTACGTGCTATGGTACTTGGAACAGTAGGAAAATATTGACGTCACGAATTCTATTGTCATAGGCTCAAAGTTTAATGGCTGCCATTGTTTCTATTATTTTGCCAGTGCTTTGTCGTCCCTCTGTGGGGGGTAAGAGTAAATCTTGCGGATGTAGGTAAATTAGAGTCAAAGAGTCTGACAGTGCTTAATAAAGAGATAATTTATATGAATAATCTTCCCAGTCTCTTGCATGCTATGTTAAGCTCTGTCCACTGTAGTATCTCACCATTTTAATACTCCATTCGGAGTTTGTACATACCCCACTAGCATAGTCACGACCCTAATAAATTTTGGTTCAGATATGTTATGTCTTCGCGTCAATTCCATATTGTTTAAAATTTACGATCATACATGCTAGTGATAATATGCTTTTTTGAACTGACGTGGGCTAAAAGGTGACGAAAAGGAAATCTTGAGGGTGATTCGCGTAAGGAGAATTCAGTATATCCAGAGTGTGGAGAATAAAAGTAAATGGATACACTTAATCCACTATAGAGGATAGGGATAAAAACTTATGAAATCTTGAATCAGACCTTCCATTCGAAGGAACAACCGAGATTCACCCTTAGCTAGGTTCAGCCCTGACTTTCTTTTTTCCAAGCGTCACAGAAGACTGGCGACTCCTTTGCACGTTCGCGCTTCCGGGCATCTACTCTCGACAGGAAATGGGAATCCACCCGGAGACGTGTGGCAAAGGCACGCGGCGGATTCGCGGACGGGGTTGAATCCTCATCAGAAACCCCAGGGGTGTCTTATTAGTAAATTATCAGTGCGTCTTCCAAGCGGTAGATAGCAACCCCCTGGCTCCTTTATCTCGCCCCTTCAGGCCGAAAGCATGATGGGAATCCGGCTCAAGGATTTTGCCACAGGGTTGCTCCGAAGCTTGCACCATCTTCGGCTCACACGTTTTCAACTCCCCACGGGGATGTTTCATATGGCGAACACGTCGCCATAATCATGGTCTTCTCAACTTCGCGATATCCCACGGCAAAGTTATTCACGTTTAAATCCACATAATTAGCCTGCTCATGCTCTCGTCATATTTGATATCTGCCCTCTGTCACCCCTTACGCTAAGACACACGTGCGCCCTCGAAATCCTAAGCCATCTACGTCACTCGCTTGAGTTTATGAAGTGTCAAGATTAATGAACCTCAGAGATAAATGTATATCGCGGCAAAAAGTCGAAAACAATGTAATTCGTAATGTTTTGTCAAAAAAAAAAAATTAATACTAAATTTTTGAATTCGACCATCTCATTAGTACACACTATTGTATTACCAGACGAGATATATTATTACAGTACGTTTTCAATGAAAATTTAATTTTTCATATCATTTTTTTTCTACCCTCCTTCATTTTTGCTTATCCGCCTCGAGCGACCAACCACTCTTTGAATTTTAATGGGTAACGAAAAACGAAATCAATAAATTCAAAAACCCTTTTTGAGTAACTTAACTCCACACCAACCCTTATTGGACTACAGTCGATAGGCTCTTTCGATATGTATTTTATTTAGGCGTTAAAATCTTCACTGGTAGTAATTTCTTATCCTAGCTACCCGCACGATTTACCACCAGGAAGCTGACCCGAAGAAACTTCTTGATAGAAACTGGTTACGTAAAATGGAATTTTGCTAGGGTAAAACCATCCGATATATGCTAGACGATGAAAAGCGATTAGCCTCTAACTACTTGCTAATGAATTTAGTGGCTAAACATACATGGCCGGTACAGGTGGTAGCAGGGGTGTGTTCGGTGGTTGCGATAAGGAACGTATCCCAGTGTGGACAAGAACCGCCCTACCCCTTTGCGGTCCTTGTTACACCCCTGGCGTAACATACCACACATGTTTCGTGCATCTAGTCCGTGTAAAGGTAGGTACCTAGGTATGTATGTACTTTCGAGTACATGCTATCGTGTCCTGTAAAGTCCTTGTTTCTCATACGTGGACACAGGTATAGATAAACATAGAAATAACGAATATACTGTAATTCGAAAAATAGGAAAGTCTGCCATAAATATAAAATCTGAATAGAAAATAAAAACTTGTATTTACCGCTACCTTGTATATGAATATCGCTTGGTATAATATTTTCGTACGATTTAACGATATAAAGCAGCCCTCTGTTAATTCCAAGCTTATCACCGAAATTCCAGAGGGGATACTCGGCCTAACGAACACGTTGTTTCTGTACGGTTGATCCGGCAGCTGCCTCAAATATTAGTAAGCCCAATTAAACAGGAATTTGTACAATTCCATGTATTCGATGTATATCATTCCTACGAAGAGACTCTGCTCTGCTGTGTGCTGATGGGCCGATGGGAGTTTATTTTAATTAATTACAGGTGCGGTAGTCATTGAATAATTCAAAGTCAATGGAAATATGACGAAAGTCCTAAATTTAACAATTGACGTTGAAAACTATTCCAAGGCTGGCTATACAGAATGCTTATAGCATTAGAGCGGGTATAAATACGAAGAGGACTTTCGATTGTACGATAAGCTCAAGAGGAACGATAAGCTAAAGTAATGTAAGGATATATAAAGGTAGAAAGCCCATTTAAAATTAGCCTCCCCTTAATCCAAAATAAAAAGATAAAGGTTGTTTCATGAATAAAATGCTAGTTATCGAGACCGTAAATCCGTAGGGGTGGGGGGGGGAGGGGGAGAGGGATGAGATCGTTAAAGGGGGTGTGCCCAGCGCGTATAACCCGGGATCGGCTGAGTTGATTTATTCGGAAATTTTCACAGTGACGCGATTCCTTTAGCTCAGCGAATACTAATTGCCAGCCCAGGGCACCGCTCCCCTCGCCGCCGCCTGACCCCCCGCCCCGCCCCGCGACTAAATGAATCTAATTGCATCTGAAATTTAAATGGGCACAAAAAATTTGCATTTAATACAAAAACATTTAACTGGCCGTATGAAGTCGAACGAAACGTGAAGTCTAGTAGCCTGACAACCGCCGTACGGTTTACACAAGAAACATTAACGTAGGTAAAGACGTGCCTGGAAAGGGTTTCCGGTATGAGGGTGCAATGAGTAGATACAAGTATGGCTTATACTCACCGCGACGTACACGGTCCACCAAATGTTTTAAGCGAAAATACAGACTGGCTTTTGCGACCCTCTTAATTCTGGGGGAAACCCTTCTCGTTGCCGGACGCAACTTTCAACCCTCTATGCGTACGACTATGGGTTGTAGTACGGCGCCGGGATTCGTTACGGCGCTCGCTTTGTCAAAATTACCCATAGCTACTGGTGCTTCTACCCTGTGGAGGGTCGACTAGTCCGTGGGGTTGAACGGCACGGGAAGCCGAGGAGCGGTATAACGCAGCGGAAGGGCGAAAAAGATGGGCACCGGTAAGCCCGCGGCCTTCGTTGGTGGGATGCTGATAAGGCCCTACCTAGAGGAGTTAGGCAGTATTGTGATAAAGGAGACGGGCACCCTCC
This sequence comes from Cephus cinctus, assembly GCF_000341935.2. NCBI lineage: Eukaryota > Metazoa > Arthropoda > Insecta > Hymenoptera > Cephidae > Cephus > Cephus cinctus. The sequence continues at coordinate 1,184,819 of NW_014332865.1, forward strand.
TAAGTAGTGATAAACGTAGTAGGTATGGCTGCCTCAGGAAGAGGGTGGAAAGTGGAGCCCAGGGCCGAGGAAGCGGCTAACAAGGATAAAGGGCTGGCGTAATGGACACAGGGTGCTGAAATTCATGTCCGCGTAAGAAAAATTGGACGGGGCGAGAGGTGCCAAAGCCAAACCCGGAGTGGGAACAGTAATTTCATGAGGGTAGGAAAATAGTGGAGCACGTCACGGGGAAGGACGAGCGAGTGAAGTTAGCAGATCAACTTTCAGCAGATGACAAATAAATGGGGGGGGGGGGGGGGGAATTTT
>NW_014332865.1:1185310-1197400 GCF_000341935.2 Cephus cinctus
AAAAAAAAGGGGGGGGGGGGGGGAGGTACTTTTCTCATGCAACTGAGTTTTGTAGTTCCTGATACATTTTAGCGATGGTACGCGCGATTTTATTTAAAAAAAGAAAAAACAAGATTGAAAAAATTATCTGTTAACCTCACGTAGCAGAAGATATTTTTCAATAATCATCGGTAGATGATTTTACACAGTAGACGTTAATAGTTCTACTCAAACGCAACAAAAAATTATTTTTATCTACTTATTTCGAATATGTAGAAAACGGGTGACTCCCCTTACATCTGCTCGCGTACAAACACAAGTTCTGGGCTCCTTTCCGGTTCTGAATTATAGAACTGGTGCTCTTTCATGAATATGAGAGTTCTAGCCTTTAACAATTTTTGAATATTTATTCAACATTTTTATCGACCATTCATCTGCATGAACCTGCAAGCCTTCACCCTTATTATAATATCCACCTAAATTGTAGACGGGTGAAATTATATAATTTCGTAACATATTTATATTATGCAAAAAAAAAAGGGTACAGCTGCCAGATCAAAAGTGAAATTTTAATGACTATAGCTCATTATTATATTTTATGATGCCATCTTTGCATCCCTTTTAAAAAACACGAGAATCGGGGTGACTTCGGTATACGTAAAATTTAACGGTAGCAATATGCTATTAGGGTACCACCTTGTGCAATTTCTTCTCCGAGCACAAGCTGTGAAAAATAAAATCGTAATAAAAGTTTTTAAATTTCCACCCCTAGTGCCTTTTTTTTTTTGTATTTTAATGTCAAACGAGATTTGCCATTCCTTCCTTTAAATTCAAGAAGGAACTTTTGAAAGGTAGAAAATTTAATTTCTCGACGTCAAATATTACCCTTCACTTCATCCATCCGCAAACAATAAGACGAAATGAGGTTGTGAATTTTAAAGCACGTCCTTCGAAGAAGGCTACTTTTTGAATTATTCTTTGAAATTATCAATGAGGTTCGATTTGATAGATACCATTTTTATTGTATACCTATATTCTCTCTAGTTATATACACATATATATACGTAGAGTCCAGGGTGCGCGCAAGTCACAGTCCGATGAGAATTGCGAAAGAAAATCTTACATAACGTACGTATAACGTAAATACGTATCTTTTTGTGCAAATAGTATGGTACTCCAACGTGATCATTACCGTCATTATATCACTATATGTAATTCTTTCAGGAATACGTAAATTATTCCAGAGGGGCCAACCTCGTGTGACTTTCAACATTAAAGAGTCCTCTAGACTTTGACATTTAACTTCTGAATCAATTATATATGTACATACGTGAGCATGGAATGACGAGCAATGTTGGAAGTGAGGTTAGAATATTAAAAAAAAAAAAAAAAAAAAAATCAGGAATACGTAAATTATTCCAGAGGGGCCAACCTCGTGTGACTTTCAACATTAAAGAGTCCTCTAGACTTTGACATTTAACTTCTGAATCAATTATATATGTACATACGTGAGCATGGAATGACGAGCAATGTTGGAAGTGAGGTTAGAATATAAAAAAAAAAAAAAAAAAAAAACATGGTAACCACTCAATGAAAGTATCGTCGGTTTACACATTGAAAACGATTACTTCTTTTTCCCTACATCGTATAAATATATGTATATCGGTATTTTCACACGATGAAAACCACATCGATTTATTCATTCGTGGAAATCGTGCGTAACGGCGCACAAAACGCTACTAAACATCCCTTTTAGTCGATCCTTCATTCCTTGCTCGAATCCAATCCCTTATCCATCACGCATCCCCATTCAATTGGACGGCCGTATTTTCCACGTATTCAAACCACATTTGCACGCCTTGAAAAAGGGTATTAGCCGTGTGTGAGTTTATCCGCTATTTAAAAGTGTTATCAGCACCATCTTGAAATGTCAATGTCCCTGTTGCCTGTCTATAACTTTGCCTGATTAACCATTTTAGGACTTATAGTTATCCTAAAAATTCTCTCTCTCTCTCTCTCTCTCTCTCTCTCTCTCTCTCTCTCTCTTTCTATTGGTCTCTCGCTCTGGTAATTTCGTGAAAACGATTAAAAGACTGACGAATGAAATGTTGGTAACCCTCGGCATTCAGGCCTCATTTATTCCTTAATCCAGCCTCATCCCTCACTTCTGCGCTTCGCCCTTCCGGACCATCGTTTTCGTTGCCTCCCGACTATGTACCTGTTTTAATTATCAACAGGCCCCATTAGCCAGATATTAATGAGAATTTTGCTCCGCTACGGCCCCTAGCACGTAACGATCATTTGTTCTCACAGCACTACGAGAAGCCTTGGCGTTTCTTCTTCTTTTCCTCAATTCTAACCGACTCTGATAAACACTTTTGTTTCTCTTTTTATACATTCACAAGGCACCGTAATCTCCGTTTAATTATCGAATGACGTCACCACGTCTTTCCCTCTAACAAAGATCTTTTTACTGAAATAACGAAAAAATAAAGAAAGAGCTCTTTCTACGCTGGGGCTTTGTAAAAAAGTGCACGAGACTGTAAATAATCGTACAAAAATTTTGTGCTCCTAGCTGATTACGTCTTTTTAAGCTGTGCTAGATGGATACACATTTTTCTGTTTCTACGAGTCTCTCGATTCGCGATAACGGAAACACCAGTATACTCGACAAAAATAAAGGACTTATTTTTGCCTATCTTCAATCATATCGAATCCACCAAATTGTATACTTTGTCCAATTTTAATAAAACTTTCATACGTATAGCGAGCACTGTATTTACAGTGTACAAAAATCGAACCGATATTTTCGTTTCGACATCATAAAAGCCATCCGCCTTTGTTTCTGTTTGTTGAACTCATATTTCCCGGGCTTTAATGCTAGTCCAGTTCTCACCTGACTACCTTGGAACAAAATATATGTGTTATATATACATATAAACGGATCAACGAAATTCATTTCATACAGTTTTTTTTTCTCGTAACGCACAAATTTTTGTACTCTGGTACGTGGCCGAACACAATCCATTCGGATAATGGATGTTAACCATGCATCACAGCGTTATAATACTACAATCCTGTGGAATATCAATTTCCTTTTTTTCTTTTCATATTGTTCACACGTCAGATTTTTCCATGTTTCGAAATTGTGCAAGGCGTCATATGAATGGTCATAAAAATTTTCACTCCAAACCCCATTCATTCAATTTTTTCCTCGAACAACTGACAAAGACTTATTATAAGCTCCATATAAAGCGACACTTGCATAATATGAATTTTATAACTCTTTTTTTTTTCTGCCACCAGAAAACAATATTGCCAGAGGCCGTTCATTTTTGGCAAAGTGCACTGATGGTACGCGAGACCAAGAATACGATACGACTGAACAGGTAAGAGTGACAATCAGTAAATATCTGATGTTGGCCAAGCATTTGCATACGTATAAGAAATGAATATCTTTACCCTTACGGCATTATGCCAAGAAATTAATATCAAGCGAAGGTTACAGTAGCCCTGAGTGGTCATACGGGTGGCCACCATGAGTATCCCATATAGTGATTTGCCCGCGGCAATTTTCTCTAATTTGCATATGTACGAAAACGCAAAGCAGAACTGCGTGAATATGTATGACAGAGATTCGTAGGTGTGTTGTCGCTGTTTGATTTATTGCCACGAGCGTAGTGGTCGTAGGATTACAGTACCTAAGGGTTGGCTGATCCTAGTGGGTAGTTGCCTTATGAAAGTTACTATGCAAATCCATTCCCCCGAGAGGATTTCTGTCTTCTTCGCCGTAGCGATTCGAACACTGCTGGTTATTTTTGTTTTATGAATATCAAGTTAAGTTTCTATTGACAAACTCTTGTCCAGGCTATGAAAAATATGATGATATCTCTAGATAACGGATTTTTGTATTTTACGTAAGTCGATTGTAGGGATTAGATCCTTTTACGATCGTATATGGGACTTCTAATCGAATGATCAAAGGTTACTCGGGAGTTGACAAAGTGGGATGTGTTTCCCTTTCTATCAAGGTAAAGCCCTATGGTGGATTCCCATGGGTGCGAATTTCAAAGGGAATACTAGTTTCCCCGCATATCCCTTGGCCATGGTAAACTTTGTCGCTGGTACTCGGGAGTTTTTGAATTTATTGTGGCCGAACACATATCACGTGTGTCGAATGGGAAAGACTGAGAATAAGGTGAAAGAAAGGTAACAATGAGAAGAGAGGGCGTAATGAAAATTTAAGATATAAAATGAAGAATTTCAGTGCCTTGTGTAATATACGTATATCAGTGCTGTTAGAAAATTTCGATGAACGTTGACTTGAATTAAATTTTTTTTTAATATTATCTGGATATCTTAGATAAATATTATCACTCGTTTCTTGAAAAAAAGCGATTACCATTTCAATAGGTATGACATATTTTTATAATGTTACAGGTATATGGAATTTTGAAGGGATCCTACCTATTGTAACTTCAATGTGCTTTTTATGGAATCATTCGAGATTTTCAATTAACATACATTTATTCAACTATACCAATGGGGATTCTAATATACATATATGTATATGTTGTAAAAATAATTTTCAAGTGAAATTACAAAGAAATACGACTCTTCGCGAAGAAATCGATATCACATAATGAAAGTGGGCGAGTCGTGGACTGTATGGCGGTAACGTAAAACCGAAAAATATGACCTATAAACGATATCAGACAGTATCGACCCTCCAGCGCGCCACCGATTAACAATCGACGGATCCAATAATGATCGAGAATGCATAAGGCACGATACTGCGTCACGATTTATTTCCCGCTGTTGTAAATATAGCCAATTAAAAAAAGCGTTACTCACCGTCTTTCTAGTCACTCCACATATCCACAAGATACTCTACTTGATTCTGGAACCCTGAAGTGGTCGCGATATGGTACGGTAGACTATACAATACTATACAAACTGCACAAGACTAGAACAAAATGATACGAGACGATAAAAAATTTACAAGACGAATATACGTCTGTCCCTAAACTCGACTACGCCGTGACTGACGCTATAAATTTCGAAAATCAGACAACTTCCCGGTAGGCGCGCTGTAATACAATCCTTGGGCCAATCAGATTGGCGGACAGATCGGCTTCGCCGGAACGCTCGCAATCTTCAGTGGTTTGCTGCGATCCCTATATAGTAAATCCTGGTATCCTTCGCTCTTGCGGTGGCTGTAATTCCATTTTCAGAAGGTTGGGAATCTCATCCACGTCTACTTCCTCGATAGACGACTCCAGGCCGTCACTGCGACTTCCGTGTGCCCTCTGAATCGGAAAGACGCTCGCCGAATGTCCCGCGTAATTGGCCGAGTGTATACTCCGTTCTGGTTATCTCGTCGTCACGCTAGCGCGCTTCTCCAGGACCGTAATTGGCACTCTTGGGCCCGGTAGTATTGAAATTTTAACAGAATCCTTTCGGATCCGCTTGAAAATGACAAAACACAGAAGAAAACGTTTCCACGAAGGAAATAATACACAGTCTAACACCACGGAGTCCCTTCCCCACGCATAGGGCCCCAGGATATAGTGGAAAAACGCAGAATTTCACGTCTTTTGCCATGCATCCTAAAATGCCACGTCACAGCGTCATTTACGTCAAAAGTGAAATTTCTTTCAAATGTACTTAAGTATATCTTTTTTTTTTGCTGACCTAAATATGTTTCTAAATTTATTTTTTGTCATATCTAATAATGCGATTCCTTAGAGGAGTGGGTCTCTTCGGACAAAATGGCCTTTTAACGACCGTACTTTTCTGGAAACCGCTTTATCAATCTTCTACTACTCGAGGCCAGCATGGCGCCATCCCGCCCACACTGTAATATATGATTGCTGAACATAATTCTTTATCGCCATTCTTCGCTGTTTGCAAAAAAGCTATTTATATTCTAAATCATTATTATCATTATCATCTATGAACAGTTACAAACGACCTAGAAAATTTTGAATCCTCTTAATACAGGTGGACACGTAGGTAGATGCGTATATGGAAAATGAATTGTTCGGGCGTTATAAAAGTCTGAAGCTCTTTACCTGTTATAAAGTATAAAGTTTTCCTTATTCGTTTCACGTAGCTGGAACATTCTAATGTTTGTTTAAAGTACATTTTCTCGGAGGATGCGGTAAATCATGTGACGCAATTAAGAGTTGCCGTAGCCATATCGATACCGAGATATGGTAGAAGGCAACCAGCTAACCTAGAAGAACGGCGGAGAGAGGGCAGTTTTAATGGGAAAGTCAGGCAAGAGGAAACCGCGAAGTCGATTTTCAAGAAGCAATAGTGGATTTCGCTATTGGAAATACGCTGAATTGTTTTAGCCGATATTTCTAAAGGATTTATGAAATTATATGACTTAGTTAACAATTTCCGGCACAACCTAATCCCACATCCTGACTCAGGTTAGCTCTTGCGGTTTATCATAACAGTCTTTCGCTGATCTTCAAGGAATCTTGAAAAATTATTAAAATCTCAAGAACAACCTCATTTATTGTACAATAACGATATAGTTGTACAAGAAGCTAACTAGCAGTTTTTAATAAATAATGAGAAGTTTTGAGTCTTTAACTTATTTTCCAAGTAATTCGATCTTTTTCAAACTTAACCACTTTGATTACTCTTCGATCAAAACTTTTCTCCTCTTTTCTTTTCAATCTTTGAAACGTAAACAAATTAGATACAGTATAGATCATTCATAAATTTTATTTGGTGATACATATAAGATCCAACTGCGACGCATCTAATGAGACTATCTTGACTAGACTAGTTTGTAGGATCCGAATTGCCTTTAAAATCTGTAGATAATTTCGAGCTTACTTCTGTGTAATTCGTATGACCCGATACACCATGAATTGTAAGGGCTTCTACGGAAATATAAGACTTCGAAAGATCAAGATTCGACATATGAATGTGCTCTCTGGCGTAATTGCAAATGGAATATTTGATCGTTATAGAGAAAGAAATCCAAAAAAAATCACTATTCGATGGATTCGAAGAGTTAAGCGGTTGGAGGCTTAATTTACACGACAAGTAACCAGTGGGGAGTAAATAATTCAATCGTCCCGTCATATTATGGACATTTCTGGATTTACCTAGGAACACAGTCGGTAATCCGTTACAGTCTGCTCCTGATAATACAATATAAAAATGAACTGTTTGATTTAGCACCTGAACGACCCGTTTGCTGATCCTGAACTAACGTTACTCCGTAACGTCCCGTTCTGAAAGATACATCCTATAATTAACAATTAACACGTTCGCTGACAATTTTATATTTTAACAATTATTTTCTACATATACGTTATTTTCATACAGAATACTAGTACCATTGGATATATCATAGTCGGATCTTGTATTCAGCATCAAATAAGATATACGAATGATCTATACTGTATTTACATTTTCTTTACTCGCTTTCCGAACCTTTTCCGTCAATTCTTCTCTTTCACTTTCGTGAATCTCCTCCCTCGTTTGCTACCCTATCCAGAGCCGCCGCCATCTTTGTCTCTGCTTCCATGACTCAGGGATCCCTCGTTGTTAAGTCGGCTCTTGTGAAAACATTGAAGAAGTTTTTGCCAAAGGGAGTGAGGACGATGGCCGGTGAGTGTCTCCTTAAATTGGTACGACCCTGAGGATTCGCAGTCTGCTTTACATCTATCCTTCTTCGTCCTCTTTCTTCTCCCATTCCTACGTCTTCTTTTTTTCTTCCTCCTTTTCTACTTTACTCTCGCTCACCTACCCTCCTCCCGGCATTGCTCCATTTCGGATCCTACGAGAAGCTCCAAGTGGAATCCGCGCTGGCGTTGGCAAGAACAAATATAGAAGTTGACTGACAAATTGATACGGTTCATCGTGGGCAGCGCGGATGGCTCCAAAGAGACAAGAAGTATAAAGGCAAAGAATGAATGCCGCTTTAAGGATTTGAAGGTTAACCGTAGATTTCCTGTGGGAAATTACCAGTGTTAAGTCATTGCTTGAGAATAAAAGATTTTCATGGGATTGAGATATATCTTTCTAGGTCACTACGTAAACACTGTGGCTGCCCATCACTTAGATGTACCCTGCATGACATAGTTAGATTGTAACTTATTAAGATCTAGAACTTGTATGAATAATCTGCCGTGATTAGCTGGGCTGGTGGGAGTAATTCGTAAGTTGGATGAAATGGCTATTAATTACCGATAAGTCGCTAATCGAGAAGTCAGCTTAATGAGTATGGAGACGAGGTAGGAAATGAGATGGATCTCATAATTACTTATCGACCAATTCGTACTCCCGGTAAAAGTACATTAGCTGCGAGCTGCTCCTAGAAAGGAAGTTTCGTCTTGGCGTCCAGAGACTCGGTTAAAACTCCAAGCAGTAAAGGAGTATTAATTGCAAGAATTAATTAGAAACTTTAGTCGTGGCGCGCGACTGTTTGTAGCCTTGTTAAATAAATAATGGAACGGCAACCTCTAGCCGGAGAATTTCAGTAGGTGGTACGCTTCCTTTCTTCGTCCCTCTGGTGACTGTAAAAGTCACTTTCTTAAGTGTTCGAATGCGCAGGGAGACTTTTCTCTTCCTCTCCCGGTCTCTCAAAGCCGCTTAAGGCACTCCGCAACCGAAACTGCCTGCTGACGCTGAGCTAATTATTAAAATTAATAGGAAAACTTTTTCATGAGCTTTCTGCAGATCATGGATAAAATAGGACCCAAGATTGGATGACGGTGTGCCATAAAGGTAAATCCACCATGAGGTACCTTCAGTGACAATACAGGAAGTCCCTCCTAACGGAATATCTCTATGGGAAAAATTCTCTACGAGAAATAAATCCACCAAGATGCCCTTCCTTTAGAATGACGAACGTGCCAAATGTCCAGAAAGTCTGTGTGGAGTGCGCCCCAAGTGCACGTACCCCAAAGCCTGGCATTCCGAAGGCAGACGTTTCCAGAGGCTAAAACGTTACACACTTTGACGAAGAAACGAGATGCCGCGCAGGCACGGTGCCAACTTGACGAGTAAACAGTGCACTCTTTACTTTAGCCTTTCCTACTTGCCTGAAGCTAGCGAATACCGTCAGTTGAGATACCGCCGCTTACATGCGGATCTACAATCCATGTCAAGTCAAATTCGTAGTAGACATGAACCTGGAAAATGTTTTTCTTCAAGATTTCAATTTCGATCTCCGTCCCGTCAGTCTCTTCCTTTCGCAGTTAAAGTTAACACGAGAACGACCCATCGCCATTTCTTAGTTATAAATTATGTAGCTTAGAGCAACTTATACTCTGTACTGCTTAGAGAATGGAATCCATACGAACACGTAGAATAATCTCCATGGATACGCAAAAGCCTACTGTGCATACACGTCTTGTATGCAGTTTACGTGTGACGGCTGGAGAGTAGCAAGTCAGACGGGTAACGAGGCAGAAAAGGACGAAAAAGCAGATGATACAGTTTACCTGAAGAGACTCGAGCTTTCTCAAGGGAAAAATGGAGGATAGTGCTTCTAGACATTTGCCGATTCGTAACAGGAGGCTGAAGGCAAAGTTATGTGATATCGTGTGACGTAATAGAATTTGTACCTACGATTATAATTCGGTTGAATATTGTGTGACGAAAATACTCCCCAACTTCAAAGGCAACGTGTTCCGAATGACGCCATTCAAAATCTCATTCACCAATGTACACTTGATACTCCTTATGGAAGTTTCTATACTGTATTAACTGGCGTCGCCGTGGCGTCCCTCTTCTCTTGGGGGGCGAGTCTCTAACCTCACTTTCGTGTGAATCTACATTCCTATTTACTGTCACTGCTCCTGGTTCCAGGGATCTGCTTTAGGGGCTGGTAATATTACTGAGAACTAAGCCTGCTACAGAAATTCATCGCCAACCACTTCGCCGAAGCGATTAATATTCACTTAGGGTGTGTATACAATTTCCATACGTTTCCAGAACAATTTACCGTCTCGTACTGACGCGCTCTCGCAGCCTCCTACAAATAGGCCACCCCCCAGACAAGACCGCAATATTATCAGGCCTGAGGAGTCCTTAATGATATTTTGATAGAAGAGATGGCGCCACGCGCATCTCAAATACCTCAGTCCCTTGATTTTGCACTAAGGGTAATCTTGGCAGGAGTACCTTACAAGGAAATTCCTCATGAATGCTCATTAATTGATTTAAATATTTTATTGGATCAAACCTACCGATTCTATATAAAAACTAACGATGCTTTTCAGTAAAATATATCACGTTACATCGCATTAACTGGTGTTTGTGATGTAATACGATATACCAGCTGTTAAGTCTCACTACGGAACACACTCATTTTTCTTAGACTTTGCGTTAACTTCGTTCAACGTTCAATAGTAGATTCAACTTCAATGTGAACATAGTCCCGCATTACTAAAAAAAAAAACGTAATAAAATTCAACGTAACTTTTTCGTAAAATTTATTATAAATTTTTCTAAATTACAGAAATCTCTATCTAATCTCTAGATGGAGACTGGTTAGGGAGGCATACCATTAATTTATATTAGTTGATATTTTTTTTTTCATTCCTTCAAATACCTTTTGCATGTTTTAGGGAATTCACCCATGGAATCCTGTAGTCTGTACCTTTAGCCCATTTTGTATTAAAAACTAATAGCGTTCATCCAGTCTGATATCAATCTTTTCCCAGACCTTCGTCCGCAACTTTAACACCCTGTCAAGGTATCGACAGCACCCTTCACTGAGGTAACACCGAGAGGGTTGATGACCAAGGCTTCTCGTAAATCTGAAGAAGAAGCGCATGCATAATTCAAGCAAAATACTAGAGGGCTGAATTTTCGCATGATTTTCAACAGTAAAGAAGTGTCTTAGTTATTTATTCTCGAATGCTATATGTACACTTTTCACCCTCAGCCAATTTACTAGCCTCGCATCATATACGTTGCTATTCGCTTCTTATCTTTTATGTTTTATTACTCAGCACCTAAAAAATCACAGCTGTTCTAATACAGACCACAAAATTTTCCTTAAAACCTTCGGTACGTTAGGCGTTCTACGTAATTTCTTAAAAAGCACTGGCAAATCCGCCCCCTAAAATACCCCACATTGGGAAACCGCAAGACGAAACAGATTTGACGCCCTCAGTGGCCAGCAACTTCACGATAGATCCATTCAGACTCTCTTTGGCGAATAATTCGGATAATGCCTTTGACGGAGCTTTTTCTACTTTGAGCGTGCTAACCCCTACAATCTCACTCCCCAGTACACGGATTCCCAGAAAGCTTTAAATGGACCTACCGTACCTCTTTTCAAACGTACCCCCAATCGCTGAAAATTAAAGCCAAAAGAAGCCTCAGCAAGAATTCTACGATTCTGTACACATCTTCGTTCAGGCGACCTTGTCTTTTCATTCCCTAAGGACGTAGGGGTTGCGGAGCGTAGTAGGTCTGAAAATGAAAAGCGATTATTTCCCGTACCCACGGCCCGCGACGATTCGACTGTACGTAAGCTCCGTCGCAAGCAGTCCATTAAATTTCATGATATAACAACATCCAACTTTCGACCGCTCGTATCCAGGGAAGCAAACTGATTTGCGAGGGGGTGAAGTAGCGCCCTTAAAGCACGCGAGGTGAAATCTCCAGGCGCCTTTAGCTCTAGTGCCAGTTTTATGACCCGTGGGAAAATGAAATGTTCACAATGAAGTGCTGGCTGGGGGGGGGGCTGAATTACGAGCTACCGAAAGTCCACGTAACGCAGCTCAAAGGGATGAGGCATACGAGGGAGGTGGGGTTGTTGAAACTGTAACAGCGCGAAATGCGCGACGAAATATTAAAATGCTGTGGTTGCAAAATTCGCGTAACATTTTTTTTTCCCTCCACGCTCTTATGCGTCACAGCGGAAACTGAAGATCAGATTTGATCCTGTGAAATTTTTTATCGCTCCATCCTTTAAAAGCTCACGTCACGCAAGCCCGCTCGATAAGACTTGAATTACGTAGGCGATATGACACGACCACCAGGAAACGTAGTGGGGATGAAGAGGGTGGCCTATCGAGACGAGACATAAAATTTCCACACTATTTATCCACCCCCCCCCCCCCC
>NW_014332865.1:1197465-1257256 GCF_000341935.2 Cephus cinctus
CCCCCCCCCCCCCCGCCTGATCCTTACCAGTGCTAATCATTCTATAGCAATAAATTTTCAGAATGATATTCCTTAAGAAAAAAAATCTTCATTATCAATAATCTACGTACCGTTCCATTCAGCATCCCTCGAAGTATCCTCACGAGAGCTGACAAAGATTTCAACTGAACGGCGGAGTGAAATTTTGAAAGTCTCATGATCTGCAAATGGAATGAAATTTTGCTTTCATTTTATTTTTCCATCGAGCTTTCAAAGCACGACAAGCCTCGACAAGGCACTTCCTACATTCCGTTTCATTTTTTTGTTTTTCCCGTTTTTCTGTGTTGCTCGTAAAACAAAAGATTCACGAGCTAAAAACTCCCTTACTATATATCGCATGCTCCCTGGATAAAAATGAGCGCTGTCATGTCATAAAGGCAGGTCGATATAGATATTCATGGTGGATATGAAATTTATTACTTTTACATTTTTATCAACATCGCGTTACGCGATCTTAAAAGGTAAACTGCAAAATTCCATTCCGAAGGGTGAGACATCTGTATCTCAAAGAAAATATAGTACAAAATCTATCTACGGCATCCAGCATGTTTATCGTGTATCGTAGAACCTCGCTACATTAAGCAACTGGAAAAGGACCATCCCTTTTCATCAGAAAGAACTGCCATTAATCTCTAAGGGCTTTGTGACGACGACTGCCTAACGTCCCGTCTCAATCATTAGTTTTCGATGTCAGGCGCGACCAAGCAGCTCGTGGACATTTTACTCGAAATTCAGTTATTAATCCTGTGGCGCCAGACGAACGGGAAACAATTCGCTGTGACAGTTATTCGGCCCTCCCGCGCCCCTTGTGCCGTTATCGATCTCAGTTTGACAATTGTTTTCTCATGAGGGGTTGCGTAAAGGTGCGTCACTCAACGAAGCGGAATTGTCGCGGCTGCAAGAGGGCTCTAAGGGCGATTGGAAAAGCAAGAAAATATCGCTGAGTGTTTACCGATGAGGTAAAATGGAAATTGACAAGAGAGAGAGAGAGAGAGAGAGAGAGAGAGAGAGAGAGAGAGAGAGAGAGAGAGAGAGAGAGAGAGAGAGAAAGAGTAATGGTGATAACTTGATAAGGAATGAAATAATGGAGAGGGGAAAAAAAGTAGCATTAAGGATGAGTAAACTTTCTAAATTATATTCAAAATGGAGGCTGGTGAGAGTGCCGTCTTTACTTTGGTTAAATAAATAAAAAATAAATAAATATAGAAAAATGAAATGAAGCACCACCCATGGTAACTGTCTCGCGTGCTCTTGATCATGGCTAAACTTTTGGCAAGCAAAGTTTTGCATCGTGCTCGAAGGACGTATGCATATGCATTTTAATGTTATATATCTATATACGTATAACCCAACTGAGTGGGTCGACGCGCGTCTTCAAACTTTGTGACGTACTTACTCGCATAACGCTCTCTCTTCTAATTAAATGCAAATATTTTAGCAGCCTTCTCTGACTGTGCTGGGACATTTCTAAAAAGCTCTGTCTCACTCCTACATTAAGAGAGAGAGAGAGAGAAAGCAAGGGAGAGAGTAAAAGCTGACGAGTACTCGCGAATTAAGCCGCTGACAAAGTCCTCGTGAGGTTTTCTGAACTTTTCATTGGGTCTGATATGTATTGAGATCCATTAAGAGGCCTACTTGAATATTTGAAAATTTTCATATTTTAACATTTATAAAAATTCTTTTTTTTTCACATTGTCAGAAGTACTACTCGTCAAGTATACATTGAAATATATTCGGTAGTGCGCAATATAAAAAAGAGTCTCGGATACTCAAAGTGGTTCGTTCTCATGGAAGCCAGCCCATTGTGTAATTTCATAACTTTTAAATTCAATCCGGCATCAAGTACAGACATACGAGTATACATTTAATACCGTAGCATTATAAACCGATTGATGGAAAACGGCGCGAAAAGCAATAAATTTGAAAAAGATTTATGTCAGAGACAACAAAGGGAAACCCGCCTTAGGGGTGTTTGGGGTTAGAATCCACGCGATTCCTGGTGACACCTAAAACGTATAGAAAATCCTATAAGCCATGCGATAGTCCTATTTCACGTCAAACGACAAGAAGAATCGCTGCAGGAGCAAAGCCATGGATGGATACAAAGGAAGTAAAAGTCTAGATTCAAAAGAAAATATATATATTTTCAATGTACATGGAAATGTGTATACGTAACACGTTGCACCCGTGCGTCTGTGATTTTTAACTGTGTCCTCCACGAGGTCCGACCAACTACAGTAGACATACACCTAGACCCGTACGGAGTTTGCAGAATGTTTTATAGGTCACTATTGGTATAAGATGCTCGGCTACGGGACAGCGAGGTCGGGTAGATAAATGTCCCAGTGAGAATGGGCATCCTGAGATACCCCGTGGGGAAGACGACGGACTCGAGGCAAGGATTCCAGCGGGGAACCTCTGGAAAATTTAATGAAACCTCCATGGAAAATTATTGCCTCCATTGCCAAAGGGCTTCCAAGACGGCCTCCTATCCGGAACCTCCTGGACGGAACCACGGTCTAAAGGGATTCCCGTGATGTCGCTAAAGTAAAGGGCAGGCGGGTAAGGTGTGCGGTAAGGCTAGAAGGTACGGTAGGTTATACCTATGAGAACAGGAGAAGATGGTAAGGGGTAATAGGAAGAAATGGTAGCACTTTAATTCGAAAGCGTCGCCACGATTCGCTCTGGACAATAAATAAACTTCCCTGGATGTGTGCGCGACGGAAAAGCCCAAAGCACTCGAACGTTTACGAGCTCGTAAAGTAAGCCGCTTCGAAATGAAACAATTTGTCTCGCGAGTCAAGACCGTTATTAGTGTGTCACTCTTGCTGGTTGTGTTCTTGGTTAATAACACAATATCTATACATATGGGTATATACATGTATGTATAGAATATGTATACAATACGCGCATAGCCATAATTATAGGTATAGGCATACAGGTTAAACAGAAAATCGTTGAAAGCAATCAAGTAATGGTTTACGAATTAAGTAATTGAGCTCTGCACGTAATTGCCATTATGTTATGCAGGTTAATTATAGAAATCAATAATTATTATATCGCAAAAAAAAATATGCCATTTAATTCCGGCATAATTATCTTGAAAGCTCGTCACGGTAAATTACATTTTAATATAACGAGTTTTTATTAATTCAGGTAAATTGTTAGAGTGAAAGATAATTTGTGGAATGGATCTTCTTGAAGATTTACTTATATGGTATTTTGTTGAACGGTATGTTTTTTTTTTTTTTTTTTTTTTCAACAAATTTTAAATCATTTAACTTATCGTGGTTGTATGAAATATTAGCTGGAGACAGTGCTATGTAGGACTGTGCGATACGAGCATCGTGATGGAAACGATTACGAAGCGCTTAATGTCCCGTTAATGACGGTCATTAGAAATAAAATGAAAGTCAACCGATAAGTTGGCTGATAATTAATAACGTTGCTGGCTGAATAATGGCCCAATTCGAAGAAAACCTCTGACACAATATTTTCACGTTCTTCTGTTTGTTATTAGGCGAATTATCATATGCACCATTTATCATGTAGGTATACAGGGTATAATGTTAATTACAGTGAATTACGTCATCCCTACAGATGAAAAGTGACAGATATTCTCGATGCACATGCATCATTCTATCCATAAAATTGTTCTTTCGTTACGTACCTACATTCGTTCTGTTAATCCTATTAGATTTATTTAATTTTATTAACACACTAAAAAAACAGATCCCTCTACTGTACCTCTGCAGAATTTAATAATATATTATCATAGAACTCATAAAAGATTATGCAATGTGTTCTACCGTGAGATAGATTTTAGTTTTATCAATAAAATTTTGCATTTTTAGGTAAAGCAGCGCTCACGTACTACAGCCATTAAAAAATGACCAAGTATTGCACGTCTGTGATTATTTTACAGAAAATCCGGCCGCTTTGGCATCAAAACGTGAATCAAGGACGCGTAAAATTAAATCGCTTACAGGATACGAAAGTCCTTGTAAAAATTCTCCGGGCACACGTCCATTCCGACTGGGTACTCTAAAATCCATTACGGAAGTGCGGCTTTTGCTGGATAAATCCTCCACCCACTTCCGATTATCCTTAGCAAGGGCAACTACATGCTCAAACTTTTAATCGTATTGATATGCTCGTTAGAAAAAAAAAAAGAACGGAAGACAGATAAAAAACCAGTAATGCTAAATCGCTTTCACATGCGCTCCAACGCGACCTGCTTCACTGATAAGGGATTTTCCAAGCTGAAAAGCTTATCGACCTGCGGATACGATAGGCAGCTACTATCTCATCCTGTCCCTGCATTGCCCTTCGGTACCGGAAATCCCCTTAAACGGTTTGCGAATCTCGACGCGACCTTCGTCTATTCATCACCGACGTACGGGATCCCTTAAAGCACGTTTAAACCAGGTCTGTCGGGCATAACTAACAAACCATTTTGAATAGGTTCGCCCTAAGGTTCTCACATGAAAGTCTCACAGGACGTGTTGAAGAAAATGTTCATATCGTCTAGACTAGACATCTTACTTACGACAACGGTTCGATCCAGTGGCTCAACTCCTAGAACATGCGGTATTCCTTTAGCAACTATGGCAAATCCAATAGGGATTTACAGGAGCCAGGATAGAATAGTATATGATAGTATAGCAGTATAGCATAGCATACTATAGAAGCGGGTAAAATAGCATTTTCCCTTATGCTGGATTTTCTGAGATTCCCTTTCTTCGATTCATAAATATCCTCGAGCTGTAATAACTCATTGAAAAGAATCCATCTTTTATGTATATGGCGGCACGTTAATCATATTTACTTGCCTTAAATTCATATTCATAATAATAATCATGTGAAAACCTATGCTTCCTTACCGAAGAATCTCGTCATTTCATATCGTTTGCGCTTTTACGTTCCAGTACGTATCTGATATTCTGTGCTTAAGGCTTCTCTGCAATGTAAAAGGATACGCAGAGATGTTCTTATGGAATTTACGTCTCCAGGGAAGTGACCCATGCTATGTAAACGAGATTTTTCTTCTTGTCGTATTGCACCGAGTTTCTGACAGACATAAAAAAAGGATTTACAAGTTTGGACTTTAGTAATAAATTGCTAGAAATTCTATATCTCTTTCTTATATCGATATGCTATTGAATAATATTTTTTTTTATAGTTTTTTCTATTCAATCTTTATTTTTATTTTTGTGGATTCTTATTTATCTCACATCCGTATGTCATTGTGTTACTCCTGTCATCATACTCTTTTATTTATTATCTATTATACGAAATCGAACAGGTAGATACTGTAGTTGGGTTCACTTCATTCATTCAGCTCAGTGCACTAGATAATCCTCGATATCGGAACTTGGTTTTGAAACGAATAGAAGAGAGTTTCATGAATCCAGCGTATTCCCTCTGGTGAGGATTCCCGTATTTTCCTCATTCCCCAGCGCGGAAAGAACATGAAGAAAACCCACACGAGAATATCACGAAATTTCGAAAAAAAAAATAAAACTTGCGATTCTGCTGAACGTATTAGATACTATTTTTGTATAGGTATCTCAAGACGCTTTGACTGTTACAATTTTCGTAATAACATGTTACAACCCCACCCTGCCTCTCACAAAAATTATTATTCAGCTGTCTCATTAAAAATTTAATTATCAAAATCTCCATGGGAGATTACGAATGATCAAAGGAGTCGAGGATGTCAAAAATACACAAGGAATATATAATAATTGTATCTAAACTGATTACCTGAATATTATAATCAGATATAAAATATCTTTGGAATTTAACATAACTGTCTGTTCTATATTTTTTTTTTTCCATCTGACAATTAAAGTATCTCACTTACAAAATACTTAAAGCTTGTACTGGGGGCAATACAAATTTGCTAAAATTTGTTAAATTTCCTAAAAAGACTATACATCAAAGATCACGTATATCAAAGATACCTCAGAAGACGGCAGTAGGAAGCCTGGCTAAAATTTTTTAAACGAACAAGTATATTTTTCGTAGCAGCTGCTTTTGCTTCCGGTTCATTCTTTTAATATCGTAATGGAGCAAATACAAATCTGCCGCGTTAGATCCAGCGACGTATAAAGTAAATAAAAACTTGAAAGCTGCATACTTGTATGTTTCATTACTTTTACTCGTCCAGTATTTTTCGCCATGTTGCAACGTACCCCCTCGAGATATGTATTACGCGATAATCCGTAACATAAAGAGTAGCTAAATTAGCTCATTGGTTATTAAATTGCTGCTTCCAATTTTACGTCAATACATTAAATTTTTCCCATAACCACGAAAAACTTTATTTATTAAAATAAGGAAGAGGACACTTTTCGTCGTGATAAAGTAAAAAGGTACACCAATTTTTTTCTATCTCTCTCTCTCTCTCTCTCTCTCTCTTTATGTGTGGATGTGTTTATACGCACTAGCTAAAGAAACCAAGACTCGTTCATTCGAAAGAAATGCCATGAACGATGATGGTTTTTCGGCAGACAAGATAAAAAAAGTTAAACGTAAGGGTACTATCGCTTTATGTGTGGATGTGTTTATACGCACACTTTTCGTCGTGATAAAGTAAAAAGGTACACCAATTTTTTTCTATCTCTCTCTCTCTCTCTCTCTCTCTCTTTATGTGTGGATGTGTTTATACGCACTAGCTAAAGAAACCAAGACTCGTTCATTCGAAAGAAATGCCATGAACGATGATGGTTTTTCGGCAGACAAGATAAAAAAAGTTAAACGTAAGGGTACTATCGATATAAAGGTCTTAGCTTTTTCCAAAGGGGTGGATGGTAGTTTTGTCGCTACTTTCTATTTCTTTTTTTATATCCCTGCCACTTTTCTCCCCCTCTTTTACTCCCTCTCTCGTTCCCCCCCTCTCTCTCTCACTCACTCACTCCCTCACTTGGGTTTCCTCATTGTAGCCTCCCCCAGTCAAAACCACCCCTTCCTGGATTTTCTTTCATGTTATCAGGGAATCTCGTGTCTTCTCAACCCTCGATGCAGGGATACTCGACTAGTCTACATTCATCTTCCCTCTGATGACCTCCTTCCTGCGTCGTTTATTTTTGTCTCTCGTGTCGCGCTTGAGATTCCTACGCCTCTTTAGACAACTACGAAAACTCAGACAAAGTCAACCCTCTCCCGCCAACCACCCCGAGGATGAAAAAAATGTATGGCTTCAGGAAACAACGTAAGCGCGATGATCTCGAAATTTTTTCACGAACATCAGATATATGGAAATCGTTAAAAAATATTTAATTATATCAAATACACAATATATATGTATAATATCAAATAGCTCTCGGATATCTTCCAAGCGAGTAGCCAAAGCATCCCAATGAATCAACCATAATTGCTATAGCAGCCCCTAACGATCCCGTTCCGGACAGAAACCACGAAAATCGTCGGATTGACCGCAACCACTTATACAAGCTCATCGAATTAGAACGGTTCACCCACAAGCAGGCTTTAACGGAAAATGAAGTTTCGCAGGAACGATCGCTCGTAGCCCTATTCGCGGCCATAATTGCTCCTGAGTCGAACCGCGGTTAAATTGCGTAACCGTGACAAACAGAGCTCCCTAAACCACACGTCAGATCCTATCCAATTGTTTCGGGAGTCACGATAGCTTTCAGTCACTGCATGGAGTCGAGAGACCTCCATAGCTGCCATAGATCCAAATTGATACTAAATTGGCTTTCATCGAATGAAGATTATTACCCTCCATACGTGTACGAGCTATTATTAGTAGCAATATTGTTATGAACTCATCCTGACCGAGTACTCATATGTCCTTAATGTCCCATATGTCTGACCACGCGTGTGCCGATACTACTTAGAGTCGGACACGTGGTTCATTTCGAACGTTAACTCTCTTACAAAACTACTCACTTATCCTGATTTTACGTCGCAGGTCTCCTCTGACTATTCTTTCTGTTTATCCTTCCTTGTTCCTAAGGTCCTGTCATCCTTCTCAAGTACTCTTCGAGTTCAGTTCTAGAATTTTGATATGCCATTTGACGTTTGGACGCCTGAGGAATCGTGTAATTTTGGTTAACCGTAAAGCCGGAAATCACTTTGCTGAGCTTGCGGCGAAAATTTCTCGGAGCTATTCTGTAAAAGCGTCTCTTGACATTATCGTGGACTCGCGGTGACAGTTCGGTGCGAAAACGATAAGAGTCTCCCCCGTCACCACGACCACTGAGCAATTAAAAATTTTAGATAAGACTTTTTCTTTACGAATATGAACATATGCTACATCGAAGACTTTAAGTGAACTCTATTTTGAAAATAATTAATGACGTCTCAGTAGAATTCAATATGATGGAATGTCTTTCGACTTTTTCACTCGTATGACGATGTCTGAATACCTATTACGCAGATGTAAAAAGCATGTATATATGTGGCGTAATAGAAAAACTATCTGGCAATGATAAAATTTTCATAGCATACAGACGTCCATACCTAGTCAACGGGAGAATTAACTATTCCCTAGTAGAATAATCTTTAGTAACGAAAGCCTAGCAAAGGACGGGAAAGACCAAAAGGAACAGCGCATCGGATTTTCTTTCTCAAAGGAATATATCGAAACGTGGTCGCACATGAATGCCTTTGGCTTCTGGCCTGAGTCACATATCGCTTCGCACTATACGTACGTATGTGTCACATGCTTCGTACCTTATATACTAGTAATATATTATACTGAAATATATACTATATATAATACATGTCTGCTTACGCTAAAGGAAATACCTACATGGAGCAAGAGTATCAAGACTTGTGAATATTTGAAAGAAACATCGATTTTCTCTGTATCAGAAAAAAAATCGATCGATTCGTATTTTTTATAGATTAAATTAAATTAATTGTCGTATCTGAATTTTTCGTAAAATTAAACAATTTATGTAAATACGTGTGGTAATATTTTATTGATAAGTTATCAAATGATTATAGGGAAATTTCGTACTCGATTAATAATATCGACTGACGACATACCAGCCACTGTACAGGTTAATGGTTACATGACGCGTTTCATAATGGATTAAGGGTAGATCGGGGTGCTGGCTGCTGACAGGAACGAGATGAAGGGTGTGGCTGGTGTCCAACAAGTTCCCGGTAATGCAGAAAGCGTGTCACTGCGACAAATCCGTACTCAGAGTACGATAAGCAAGCGAAAAGGTAGACGAGGAATGAATGCTGAAAATAGAGGTTGAAGATTAAGGTAACATCGAGAATTTCACGAGAGCCTCTCGATTCTATTCCTTCGTGCGGTTCATACTTCTCAGAGTAATTCGTCCGGTAGAAGTGGATGGGAATGTTAATACGACAGTAAGTAATAGTGAAATTTCAATTTTATTTTATGGCATCTCGTAAATTGCAACTATCCCATAAGCAGCCCCCTAACCCCTTTCACGGATAAAGGGTTCGTACTTAAGTATCTCCATTTCCATAACATATGGCCCATTAAATGGGCCTTTTGTAATCTCGAGATTTTGGGTTTTAATGCCTATCCCCTTCTCCACCTGCGAATTTACTACCGCCCTTGCTTTAAATCCTTCTTATCTAACTTCGCCAAAGGTTATTATTACCTACTGGACATTGTATGTATATAGGTGTATTTGAAACTTTGTAGAATTAAATCAATTAGGTATTATTAATATTCTTTTATTTAGCTGCAATTGCGAAGCGATCAACAAAAATGATCAAACTGCTTCATTGTCCGTTGTCCGCTAGACAAAACCAATGCTGGTGAATATTTGAATACTTTCCAAGCAATTTACTAACGCGAAGGTATTTCCTCCTGCCACTACTATTTCCGCTTTTATTCTCCCTTTGGTACCTCCGTACCTCACGGTCTTCTTTTCTTTTTTCTTTTCGTATTTTCTTCTTCTACCATCGAAGCTCAAGCCAATCTACCTTACCGTTCTATACGTACTGTCTTCTTGGCTCTGTACTTTCCCTGAAACACGAGACAAAAGACAATCTGGTCTGTTGGAATTCTCGAAGCTTGAGAACTGTTCTTCTACGGGGCCTTCGCGCACCCTATTTATACGCTCCTGGATAGAAACTCACGATTCTCCAAAAGATTTAGCATACAATAGATAGCTATTGGTTATTGCCAGGCTGTTAAGTGAAATTGCGCGTATTTTCGAAATCGAATATTTCTTTCTCTCTCTTCTAGGTTCGTGTGTCTCTCTCTCAGTCTCTCTGTTAGAAACAAACTACCCCCGTTTCTTGCAGCAATCCTAAATAAGCCGTCTACCACCTTCAAGGCAGAGAGTTGATTAGAATCATTCGAGATTCTCATCGTATTAATTCAAAGTGTAGAAATTCCTTTGAACCTTCTAATGTCTACACCCAATTATTTCTCGTTCTCCGTAATATGAATATATAGTACACAGTATCTTATTCCACCTCCATAAAAGAAACATGTCGTCTCCGTACAGTTACCAATATCCGTCCACTAACTTAATGATGAACCAATCAACATTTATTCGTTTAGATCAATGGTGTATATAAAAACAAGATACAAATATGTTTTGTCAATACACATTTTGCAGAAAAGAAATTCACTTAGTTGAAATTAAAATATAATGGGATATAACCTCTAAATGTACTGAACGTTTAATCATAAAAATATCAGAGCAATCAATTGAATGATATAAGAAAACAAAGATATATGCATGTATATATATATATAATAGGAGTAAAAAACTGTTTTGTTAAAATCATCCAACAATGTGGTGTCGCACATCGTACTAGAAACGACATTCTCTTCAAAAACTCGAAATTGCACGTGAATATTCAGCGGATGCTGGGATACTAGAACTTTTAGCATAAAAAAGTGCACTTGTGCGAGCAGTGTTGTTTTATGTTTGCAGTGAGTTCGCCTTAAGGTGTCTGTTGTCCTAGTAAAAAAAATTCTCAGAATACTTTCCATGGGTTTCTTTTTTTTTTTTTTTTCACGGCACGCGCCATCTTAATGGTACCTTCATTTCCATTTTTTTCAGCTTTCTTTCCCTTTGTCCTTCGCTCCACCTTACTTGCAATTTCGTCCCCTTTCTTTTTTCTTTTTTTTTTTTAATATCCGCAATTTTCACCAGGCCGTTTCCATTCTGTCGCTGTGACATAAGCCTACGGGGCTGCTCGCCCTCGTGGCTCTTCGTAATTTCGTAGAGTCTTTCGCGGAGGGTGTAAAAGTCAGCAAAAGACAGAGAAGTAAAGCTATACCTCCAGGTGAGGGCTTATAGTCAGAGAAAATCGTTTAGCCATAAATTGCTCTTTATATTTCTCGCTCGATGCTCGTTTAATCGAGTCGTCCAAATAAATCTCTTCTTCACAGTAAAAAAAACCAGAAGTGGAAAAAAATGGATGGCAGAAAAAAAACAAAAATCTAAAAAAAAATTTAAACGAGCCTTTGAACTGCGCGATGTGTTTTCACACGCGTTCTCATGTATGAAGGCAATAGCCGTGATAGAGCGATGTGAATGAAATGCGGATTACATTTTCGATATGATTAATTCATGGAACCAACCTCCCCCCCCCCCTGCCGATGATTCAAGCCCGTTACGCGACCCCAAGCGCTCCTAATGGATGTTTGGTGGACGAATCGGGGTAAACACCGTTGCAAAAACCTACACACTATATGCAGGCCGATCTCGACAAGTACTTTTTAATGACACATCTAAACGAAATCTACTTTACCGACGTAAATCTATTTCTAACAACATATTTTTCAATTCAGATATGATCATCGTAATGTCAATTGGCAGCCAAACGGAATTGATTTT
The DNA here is from genome assembly GCF_000341935.2 of Cephus cinctus. Classification (NCBI taxonomy): domain Eukaryota; kingdom Metazoa; phylum Arthropoda; class Insecta; order Hymenoptera; family Cephidae; genus Cephus; species Cephus cinctus. The sequence continues at coordinate 1,209,321 of NW_014332865.1, forward strand.
TGACAGAACAAAGTTACATCACTAATTGTAGTCGCTGTATGAAAATCACTTCGATGACAAATCGTTGTTTCCTTCGATGAAATCCCCCAATCTCAAAATCTACGTGTGTACATGAAACCCGTGAAAATTGTAACATCACTCTACGGGATGATCCTAACGTGAAAACGTCCTTGATTCAACGCCATCAGTCATGGCGAGGAGGATTTCGATTAAACGTCCAAGCGTTACGGACAATTTGTGTAAGTGTCGTCGGGGCTTTTCGGATCTGCATCTGAAATTTCAGTGTCGAGCATCCGATTAAAAGCCCCCGTTTCGATGGTGGTACATTCCAATTGAGGTTCTACCCTTAATCCAATAGTACGCGAAACGGATCTAAAACCCTTCCATCGTAAAATCATGGCTCAGGATTGGCCAGTGTCCCGATACCCATACTAATACCCATTATCATTGACAAACGATTGAAGTCTCCTATCCGTTTTAATTTGTTACAGGAAATGCGAGACTAATCAGGTCTTCGTTAAAAATCAACACACCTACTGCATAGACACCTGTCGCGAGACTACGATGTGCGGCGAGGTTATAGTTCCCGAAGAACATCTGGACGTGAGTAATATTGTGATTAATTAAAAGCATAATTTATACATTATAGAGTCGGCCAATTAAATTTAATACATAATCACGACCCTTTATTATATCACAGACATTTTTCGAAATATTTTTCCCATCCTTTAATATACTTTTACGACTGCCAAGTGTCTTTCTGTTATTCTTGCCACTGAGTTAGAATTAATTAAAAGTGGCTGTCATGCCCATTAACAACCTCTAAACGTCACGCACAATTTTCGATATGGAATGCCCCCGATAGGTACATATATCTAGGAAATGTGCGTGCCAAAGCACGAGGTAGCCTATGCGTGATGTAGTGTGGCCCACGTGACTGTGTGTACAGATTAAAAATACAATGAGTAGCTCATTGGGCTATCGTAATTATTAATCAAATTTGCTCACGGAAACCACGCAGTCACCCCGTTGTAAAGCAAGACCGTGTTCTCCATTAGGAGCTATATATATATATATAACAGCTACGGTAACAAAATAGCCAGGATGACTTATTATCGTGTCAAGATTAATGAGTAATATAAATTGTGTCCACTTCATCAGCTTGCTCCGTTCGATATCATTAACAATATATTTTTATTGAAAGAGATTAAATCATCTTCCTTTATGTACTATGTTAATGTAACATTGAAATAATTATCCTCTGTAAATTCATATATTACTTCAGTAATAACAATACGTACTTAATTACTTATATGCTGGCAGTGAAAGAAAACGAGTAACGAGTCTAGACGGCATTTATATATGTAGTTATAAAACAACGTTAATCCACCTTCATTAACGTCATTAAATGATAATTCAGTAACGAATCGGATGCTACTGAAAAATATCTGACTTTGCCTAGTTAGTTCAAAAAATAGTACGTCAATTCGAAGGTTTGATAATTGCCTAGAATCCAAGTGAAAAAGGATCAAATACATATGATAGTAAGGTTTACGCCATAATGGGAACTTCGTTCACCTCTTTTCCTCACTATTTCGCTCATCTTATTTCCGAGGATTACTTTGAGTTGTGTAAGGGTCGGCTATACCGTGATACCACCCTCGCACTTTATCTAAGAAGAAGCGCGTGACGGCGCAACAGACCTCTATAATTGGAAGATGGCTCGTCGTCTTCTAATAAGAGTACCACTCCAAGGAAACCTTATGGATACGAACGAGAGGACCTCGTTCCTTTCTCTCTTTGGGTCCTGAGAAACAAAACCCAGAATAAAGGAATTGCGTCATAGCTGAATTTCTCACGCAGTTGCCTCAGGGAGTATCGTATTCCTCTTTTATGAAGGAAATTGACCCACCCGGAAGGAAATCAATAGCCGAATGAACTGTTTGATATTCGATACCCTTATACAATACGATATATCTCTGTATATAGGCCTACTGCGATTCGCACCCGGAAATTGAATTAAAATCCGATCCTCCATTATAATGATAATGAAATGAAAGTATCTCAAAGAAAAATGGCTCGATATTAACATTTTCTTTTTTCATATTTTTCACATTACTTAGGTATGCAGAACGTGCAACGCTACGGGACACGAATGTGACGAAGCTAAAGGAAGTCAAGCAGGTCCTGGCATCGATGGTGCCGACTTTGTATTCTACGTTTCAGCCGTGCAGACCGAACGATGTCACAAAGGACTCACAGTTGCATATGCTGCACACTGTCAGCAGGAAGCTGCCCTCGATCGGTAAGAATCGTAATGTATTTTCTTAACTCGTCACCGATTACGAAAAATTTGAGAGCTAACGTACGTCACCTTCGGCCGTCCACCCTTCGTCCATGCATCCGCATGCCAGACGGGCGCGAGTCAATTTTTTTTTTTCACCGAGAACTGTAAAGCCTCGACTCCGCGAAATGAGAAACGCGACCGTAGGTGCTGATCCTTTGGATCGCGTAGAATCAGCAAACGCAACTGGATGCACGAACGGGAGCGAACGGTTACGGAAATGCACGACCGCTCAGACTGCTAGGTTGGGGTAGACAAGGTCGGAGTGAGCGTCAGGTAAATAGTGCCGGAAAGAGAGAGCAACTGATCGAGAACGTAACAGAGCGAATCGGAGATATAAAATCGAAATCCCTTTACCGATTAATAAAATGGGAATACTCACAGGAGCTGATTCAGCTGATCCGTGATGGCCGAGAACTGCATCCAGGGGACGCTCGGGTGGGCACTGCATTGCACCTCCGAAACATACGCGAGAATGTCCGATAGTGGATACCGCGGGAACCACACAAGCGAGAACTTTCTATGCCGTATAGGAAACACAGTTAGAAAAACTATCAAGGAATAGCACGGGAGCGCGAACCAACTCGAGGCACCCTGATCGGTGTCCCAAGAGAGACTGCTTTGACAGTAGTCAAATTCGCGAAATAATCATTCTGATTTATCGGGATCTTTATAGCCGATAACTCTTATCCTTTCCCCTGGAGTCGTCCCTTTAAACTAAATCGAGGGCGATCCTTAACAAATCGGTACGTGACTCTTGGAGATCCTCCAGGGCATCGGGCGACAGCTGGGCAGCACATGCTTAACTCCGTTCAGGAAGTTCCTCCTCTGCCCTTAACCGTATCAAACTCTGCCCGCTCTGCAGCCCTTTGTCTCTCTCCAGCGGGGCGCCGGTGTCTCACTCGGAGTTCTGCCGGTCCGTGGAGACGTCTCCGTTGGGTCCTCTCATCTGCCGGCAATTCGTACGTGGAGAATTATCTCTCCACAGCAGATTCGAGTACCTTGACCTCGGCTAAACAATAACAAACCTTTCCGAGAGCATTGGCGTATCTATACCAATCAACCCGAGAGCGTAGCTTCTAATCAAGGTGGCGACCCGAAGGGAACCAGAAAGCCAGAATGTTATCTAAATCGGTAGGTGGAGTCGCCTTGTGACCATGAGTCGAAAAATCACGTCACAGAATAAATATTTGAAAAAATGTATATACTTGAATATTAAAGATACTATATATATTTCAGTCGAAAAGACCCGTGTTGGTTATAATTTGATTGATATAACGAGGAATTTATATACCGTACATACCGTTCGAATTTTTTATTTTCACTATGTGGAGACTCGTTACGTAATATTTGTCCATTGAGAATGGTGCATGATTTTATTATTGTCAGGTTAGGTCGATTAAAGTACAAATGAGTTGTCGTAGTAGAGAAACTGCTCTGAGATTGCGAGAACGATCCCTGCTGCTCGTTAATAATAATAAGAGCCCTTCGAAGCGACCTTAAAACGCAGTCAAGTGAAAACGTCACTGTGCCTCGCAGAGAATATATATAAAATTGACACGGCACCTCCTCGTTATTCGTTATACGTAAAAATGAGCACGTGCAAACAGCGCGAAGCTTTTTATATAATTAACTTTTTTTTCCATTTTCTCCCAAGATATCATGTCCTAGTGGTAATAAGGTTCATATGCTTTCTACTATGTACGTATAAACTGACATCCCTACGCTCGTCTTTCTCGTTAAAATTCGTTCCGTTTCATCCCTTTTTTTCTCTCTATCTTCATTTATTATTAGACACGCTAATTGACGGTGCTGCTTTAGTATTTTGTCCTCGTGTACGAAAACGTATGCAGGGAATAATGATTTCAGGCAGATTATATAAGTCTCCATGGTTTAAAGTGAACAATGAGATTTATGAACGGCAACTTGTAATTGGCAGGACATCCTTTAAATTCTCTGTAACGCGTCACGTTCTCCTTAATCTTTCTAATAAACGAAAAGCCAAAAATGAACGATCAAACTACACGTGAAACACAATCTGAAGGCAAATTATGTAGGAAGTGAAATTTGCATTATCGATCAAGCCACGAGATCGTTTGAATCTACCTAATGAGAATTCTAATCAGAAGCCGAAATGCCGTAGCGTCAAGCTGACTTTAATTAAAGCACACGATGCGATTGGGCATATCGCAAAATCCTGGAATTCGAGATTGGCTGTGGAGAGAAGCCTTCATTAGATATGCCATATTAAATAGGCCTGCCAGTCCTTGCCAACCATGGTAGTACCAAACTATAGGCACATGCAATAAGCAGCAACACAATGTAGCGCTGGAGCCGTACAATTTGTGAGGTTGTGTATACAATCTCTTTCTCGATATATGTATATATGTAGAATATTCTTTGATGACTCTTCTATATCGTTCTCTAATATCAATTTGAATTTTCATCACTATAGACATGTCTACATGGAATTCAATTTTCTCCACAGGCCAATAGCTGGTCACGCCAATCTATGTCCGGAGAGCATCAGCACGAAGCCTCAAGAACTGGAGACCCTGTTAAGTACAGTGAAGCACGAGATCCTTCACGCCTTAGGTTTCTCTGTCAGTCTTTACGCCTTCTACAGGGATGAAAATGGCGAGCCAAGGACTCCCAGGAGATCGGATACTGGGAAACCAGCTCTCAACGAGAAGTGAGTCCATCCATCTTGAGAAATCTTATACTTAGTGGAAAATTATATACTCTTGTCAGACGGTTCTAGAATCCACATTCCACATTTTTTACCTTTGACCCTCATCATCGTACTCTACTCAAAATAATTCCTCTGGTGGGCTATGCATATGTATGAGACGCTTTAAGACTGTTTTAATGTAGTTGAAATATTTATGATTGAGTATTGACACAATTAAAATGAAGAAAATTTTCTCAAACGAATTTGATGATTCTGTTACTTCTTTCTGAAATTCCATTTTCCACTCGTTCTCTCCCCATTTATCTGCATGCGACACCCTTCTGGAATCGTTATTTGAATTCATTCATCATGTTGATCTGTGGATGGGCTCTGTCAAAAACAGCGTTCAGATTTCTAGAGACGCGTGCGCGCTTCCAGCATCCATCTCATCCTCTGTATCAATCATGCAAGACACATCTGTCTCCGTACGGGTATTTTCTGCACGTACGTGAAACGATTCACGTAAATTGATCCGACATTGTTCTGACAATGGATTAATCTGTCTATTAATCAACTGAATCCTTGATTGATCACTTCTTTGATCCTGATCAGTAATGCTATAGAATTAATTATCGAGTCTGTTTTTTATCCTTAGACTTCAAACTCATCAGTGGAGTAACGATACTATCATGACGATAATCAGACGTAACTGGCAGGTTCGTGATGGAGCTATTGAGAGAACTATGCAAATGATTGTTACTCCAAGGGTCCAAGAAGAAGTACGAGCTCACTTCGGTTGCGACACCCTCGAGGGAGCCGAATTGGAGGATCAGGGCGAGGATGGCACAGCTCTTACTCATTGGGAGAAAAGGGTTTTCGAGGTTCGTATTCAATAATTCTGTCTGTTATTTATATCTTGCTTTTATAAAATTTAATTTATTACCTCGATGGCAAATTTGATAAGAACTTAATTAAATTCTGTAATTGATTTGCATTCCCTCAGAACGAAGCCATGACTGGGACTCATACACAGAATCCAGTATACTCGAGAATAACTCTTGCTCTTATGGAAGATACTGGCTGGTACAGCGCTAATTACTCAATGGCCCAGGAACTTGGTTGGGGTAGAAATCTGAAATGCGATTTCGCAATGAAGTCCTGCAAGGAATGGATCTCTTCTAAGTCTTCCCGCTTGTCGTGAGTATCCAATTAGTATCATTAAGCCTCTGTCACTTTGACGTAACAAAATTACTTTACTGTAACTAATTAAACTTTGATAAAATTTAATCAACCACCATAATACCTTTTATACCTCCACTAACAATGGATACAGAGATGAAAAGTAAGTCGAGCAAACTTAAAGTCACACCTCAAACATTTTTTAGTCCCACTGTCAGACTTCTTGATAAAAAATTCTCATCGTTTCTCCTTCTTTCCAGGGGTAAGAAGATCCATCCCTTTTGCAACAAAGTCAAACAGGATCCTTTGCAAACTGAATGCACTGATGATAGGAGTTCCGTTGCATTATGCAACTTGGTTGAACACTCCCAACCATTGCCTAAGAAATATCAGGTGCTTTGAAGAAACTTTCACATCCTCTTTTGTTCTGGCAACAACAATCTAGTACTTATTCACCATTATGTTTACTCGTAGAACTTCGATTCCATACCGCATGTACCACCTGGCAAGGAGCGATACTACGGAGGATCCGTTTCTCTAGCTGACTACTGTCCCTATATCCAGGAGTTTACCTGGAGGGCACGGAATATCGTTGTCAGAGGTTCCCATTGTCTCTACGAGGAAAACAATCCGCGTAAGTTCAAAAGCAACTTCCATTTTTACCATTAAGGAATATTCTCATGAGTTGAATGAAAATCTTCTGCAACCACCTTGATCTTACAATTACTCTTCTAGATTACTAGAAGCACAACGTGCTATTTTGCACCTTTTGCGCTTCAACAAGTAGAGTCAACAAGTTTTAGTCTTCTGAAAAATAATATATTGCTTCATCCTATCGTTTCAGATCCTGAAAAGAATTTTGCCTTGGAAAAATATGGCACCCACTCGAGATGCTTTGACCACACTAATCAAATGTGGGAAGAAAGAACGTGTAAGCATGCCAGACAATGGCAGCATTGGGGTTCAGGATGTTATCAATACAAATGCGAAGCTGGTAGACTCCACATTATGGTGGGTAACGTTAAATCAAAATGGAAATACTAATTGTAATTACTGACTAACGCTAGTAAGAAGCTCTTATATTCATCTGAAACTTTTTAACTGAGATTTATTTATATCACAGTGCTATGATATAATTTTATCCTAATACCTCTGAATCTCAATATCATTAACTTCCTTTATAGGTAGCGAACTATACATACACTTGCTATCATGCTGGACAAGAAATAGCAATCAGGATAATGCAGAACGAATGGCTGCACAAGGGAGCTTTGATATGTCCACCCTGTAAAGACATTTGTCAGGTGAGTTTCTGGATAATTTCTGAAGCATCTTTTTATTCCGAGAACTTACTGAAGTTAATAAATGTTTTTTTTTCTTATTATTTTCTTTTAAATCCAAATACTAATCGTATAATGGATTTTTGTTTTAGGCGGAACTCAAAGCCCAGGGCCAATTCTGTAAAGTAGGCGATGAACATCCGCCAGCGACGTATTATCACAGGGACAATCTTGACTGCGGATCCGCAGGATTTATAATTAACCTATCTCTACTTATGGCTATGGTAGTTCTACCTGTTGTCAGATGATCTGCCGTTGAGTTCTAGCTAATTTTCTATTGTTATCGAGAGAGATACCTATAAAGATCATCGTTATGAAAAAAAAAAGAATCATGCATCGTCGAAACACCGTGAGAAGGAATTTAAGTCCTAAGACAAAACGTGAGCTTGACTTTAATCTGATATTAATTTCTTTTCATGAAATTTCACGAATTCCATCCTCCTATTTATATAATTGATTGTCGGACTCTCAGGTTTGTAAAAGTCACGACTGACATGAGTCGCATCACTAATACCTTTAGACTTTCAAGTTTTAAATGGGCTTATATTTAAAGGTCCTTTCTAGAAAGTAAAGCTGCCTATCGAGTGAAGTATGATTTTGAAAGAGAAAAGTGTACAATGGATTTTTTCGTAGAATTATGCTTTAAAATTTTCCTATAATACGAGGTACACAGTGCTTCTATATATATGTATATTGTGCTTACAATATTATTGTTAAGCGCATTCTTTTTTATTGCGTTGCCTCAAAGATACCTAATTTCTTTTTTGAAAATCATTGTACTTGGACAGCTCTTATGAATTTCGTAAAGCGCATAAAGATTATCGATTCTATGGTGCTTGAACGTAATTAATTTATGCGCAGCACGTATTTTCTTAGATTCAAATCGTGTGGAGCATGAAACGCCATATCGTAAAGATATTAAAAAGTAAATAAAAAACGTGGAATACGATAAGACGTTTTCAACGAGTATAAATATTGAACATTACGTTATAAATCTAATATACGATTATAAAGATAAAAAGAAGTGTAAATAATTAAGAGAACAAATGAAAAACATAAAAAGAAGAAGAGAAGAAAAAATGTTACTATTGATCAATCGTTGTCGCACTTGAAGTGTAAAATCCAATTAATCGAACACACGATTTTTAAGCGTTACGACATTTAATTTTTTAATCAAATTCCCACTCTTGCGTTATTATATACCGACACACGCACAGTAAAAATTACACTCAATTTCGTTAAATGTTCCAGCCATGCATGAAGATCAATTTCACACATGGGCTTTTCAATGCTTTTAAGATGAAATTTGTCTGATAATATTTCCAAGCAAATTACACCAGTGTTTTCTTCGAATTTGAATAATTCTTCCTGTGCGTACGAAACTTGTGAAATTAAATTAAACCTTACGGTACAGTCATAACCTCGAAATTACGTTATAATTGGTTCCGCCATAGACGACGTTAGTAAAAATGATATAAGTCGAGCACACATTAACATCGAACGGATGAGGAGAGTGAAAATTAAACTACGTTAAAAGACGTTAATACGTAATCACCCAATCACGTAAGTCCGGGAGATAACTGTATATTGATTATAAATTATAAGGATAAGCCGAAGTACGCGACAGCTGAAACGATATTATTTTGTTGTCGTCTTGCGATTGATCCCTATCGATGTATTACAGGTCGAGGCTCGCTCCACAGTTACAATACTTGGTACGGAATTCGATCGATTTCTTTAATTATTGTTTAGAAATTAAACATTCTTTAGATCTTAAGTTAATTTTGTAAACTGTAGAGGTTATCATTCCCGTTCGAATTTCACACGTTGGCAAAATACCCAGATTCTACATCAAATGCATTAAGTCAATACAGTATATTCATGAAAACTTGAAGATAAAAAGTGAACAAAATTCTAATGGAACTGTGAAAGTTGTATTATAATTCCAAAATATATATATAGTTCTTTCACGACAATAGAAATTGATGTAGGAGCCATGTTTTTTTACTTTCAAAGAGTCCCTCAAACATCACTCGCTATTCGTGGACCGACTGTAGTAATTCCAAATTCCAAAGTCAATGTGGGAGCATCGCTTGCAGTCCTAAATTAAAATAATAAATATCGTACCAATAGATGTATCTCATTAATTTTTGTACAGAACAACTAATTGAGTACGAAACAAGTGGCTCAGCGCTGAATCTTTTGGTAAATATCCTTGAAGATTCGCTGCCATTGTAATTACGTTCTATTCGACTTAGATTATCCTAAGGGAACTATGGCGAATACTTTACTGGTCTATGACCTTTTCCCTGCCATGTATCATAAATCGATTGAAATAAAGTCATTTTTTAAATAAAAACCGGATGCGAAGGGCACACTTATGAAAGAGTGTAAAATAACTATCGATTAAGAAAATGAATAGTGATTCAATTAGGAGTCTCCGTGATAAATTGTACGTCCGTAAATGGCGGACCAATACAGTTATATGCTTATTAAAATCGATAAAATGCTTAATGAATTTTTTTAAATCTTCCAATAATTTTAAAATTTCGATGACCGACTTGTTCTTGATAATAATGCACCAATGAGATTGTCCACATCTTGTCCCTGTTAAAGCAAGACTTCCGTAACCAGTGACAATACACTAATGACGTAACGAACTGTTGCATAAAAAAAGGGGGGAAACGACAATCGATGAACGGTACCACCCCAAAAATAATCGTTCCCAGCGTTTTCTCGAAGATTCCATGCAAAACCGCCATGACAACACTAATTCTTATTATTGAATTGATCGATGTTCTGTATATACAAGGTGAATAAGAGATACAAATCTAGAGGTATAGAGATTGGGACAACACAGTGAACAAGTACTAAGCACTGCGTAACCAATTTAACCTATAAGACTATTTTCCCCTTCTGTAAAATGATGGCGATCAGATTTTTTGATATCACATATGTTTTTTAATAAATTCTGTATTAAAATAGAAGTGTTGAAACTCTGCGGTAAAAGTCCAATGATTTTAAATTTGATAAAAAATTCTCGATTCACCCTTTATATACACAGTAACACTATGCGAAATACAATATTATTATGTGCACGTTGTAATCGTTAACTTTTCTTTTCCTAAGGTTTTGTGCCATTCGTAATTAGGGTAACGATAATTACACGCTAAGTTAAAGGGACCCATTTGTTTTACTCTTTATTGTTACCTAGTGTTTGATAGAGTTTAAATAACACATGCTAGATTACTCGTGAGTCCTATTGTTTAGGAGCGAGCGTTAATTTATACATTGTCAAAATCTCTTACGCATTAATGTAGCAATTAAAACAGATTCCTCTATAAGAATTTATCGGAAGCAGTAGAGAATTTTCTGTAACACTGTTAAAATATTGCTAAAAACGACAAAACATTTGTGACATCACAACAAACCTTTTTCTATTGGTGAAAATGCTTCTATAAAGATGTTGCTAATTATTACTTTAATCGTGGACTCTTTGTTACGTTTCTTTCTATTATGAAGGATATACAATATGATACTGAATATATTTAACAATTTTGTAAACACTTAAAAGAGACTTAATGATTTTTCAACGCGTCGTCACTTAAACGTCTGAAAACCTTCACTGTAGGCCTGTTAAACTTTTAAACAAATTATTTTTTTACGCCTTTGCGCCATCTCGGACACGCCAATGAACAGAACAGTGAATTAATGATGTAATCGATATCGAATATTTGTTATCGTAGAAGAAATATTCAAAACTAAGATGTAATAAAAGAAAATACCTATCTCTCGTGTGCCTATTTACATGCTTATAACACGATGGTACTGCGACATTGAATATATTAAAAAATATGAGTATATCGGATTATTGTATTACAATGTGAGATCTACTTTGAAGTGCTGAGATTTTCTATAAGGCTTGTATAACAATTAAATGACGCGTTTTATCGAAATTAATGAATCAGTGTCCCATATCAGCTGTGCCAAACGGTGGAGGGTTTAATGACGTTTGAACATTATATGAAACATTATTTTGTATCTTAGTTATTTTAACTTTAATACCATTCCTTTTTTTATTTTTTAATAAACTATCCACATGTGGATAGCACTAGACAAGGAAATGATTATAGAGTGTGATATTCGTACCGATCCTAGAGACACGTGCTGGTCGAGTCAAAACTATATTAATCATGACTCTCACGTCACTTGGATCAGTTTGACCTTTACAATCTAATTTTATACGTCAATTTACACGAGAAATAGTCTGCGTATATCTTGTAAACTGACGTTAAGAATTAAAGATTAAAAGATAAAAACTATAGAATTACATAATGCTGTATAAAATGTATCTAATGTTTGTTAGTTTTTATGAATGACGAAAACTGTATACATGAAATTAATAAATAATCAAATCCTCATAAGCGTCGAGGACTTTAATAATTACTTTAATTACTTTTTATTACATGTATAAAGGTCAATTGTTACTCTTCCCTTACACACCTACATAATATGGAATCTCCATTCAATATCGAAAAAGTCATTCTTAACATTAGATTTACCAGACCAGTCATTTTGACTGGTCGTGCAATTTCAATTCAAAATTCCTACTACATATATCATTTGATATCAGAAATGATGTTATGACTTTTGTAACTATAAGTAGAGAACACATTTTATAAACTTAATGTTATTTTATATACATTAGTAACAAATATAATTGTTGTTATTGACATTTATACCAGTACCAGTCAAAATGAATAAATAGATGGTAAATCTAGGGTTAATGTAACTATGAACTCGCATAAATAAATATTATTTTGCTATTGCACTATGAAACAAAGAATCACCATGAAATATATTGCACACAGTGAGAAATCATTATCGCAAGCCTTGCACTTTTATTTTTAAATAAATTACGAAACATTATCATCCAGACTAATTCGTCGTTGGAGCTTCAGCCAGTGCGGGTTCCTCAGATGATTGTTCGGTTTCGCGTAACTCAGTGCTCTGTTTCTCCACATAATTATTAGGATAATTTTGATATTCTTGCTCATTATATTGCCCATCTTGATAACCAACCTCAGCCTTATATTGATCATCTTCAACATATTGTTGTCCCTCATACTGACTCGGGTCGTATTGATCATATTGATACATTTGTTCATTGTACGCAGGATCCAAATTTTGATCTTCCTGCTGATCATATTGCATCACATTTTGAGAATCATATCCTTCCTGATTAACGTTTTCCAGCACATCCGACGAGAGTTCCTGCTGCTGATTTTCTGATTCACACTGTTCTTGTTGGACGTGACCGCTTTGTACGTCATTTTCTGAATCAAGTTCCTCTTGATTTCTACTTACGGTATATTGTTCGTTTTCCGGATTTTTAAGTCTTTCATTAAACCTTTGTGCGTCTTCTTTTGTTGGATCCTTTTTCGAAATGATTGATTGTACTTCTTGTGGCTCAGACGTTCTTTCAGACAAGTTTGCTATACCTTTATTGTACATTTGTGCTTCCTGACCTAGTTTTTCGGATACTCCTATATAAAAAAATAGGATTTATATAGATACAAAAGATTGGAATATACATAATAGTATAATTATAACATAATATTATACCTTTATCATTATTAAGCTTGTCTTGTATCTTGCTCGATAAATACATTATGTTGGTTTGTAGGCTGTCCATTTCTTCCCTAAACAAACATAAATCTAGTTTAATTTCTAAATCATAAATACGAATCACATTCCAAAGAAATATTAAGAGAAATCGTGATGCGTACCTAACTTATACCTAAATACCAATAATTAAATAATTAATCAAATATTAATTAATCGTTTATCCTCTCTCGTATTTATATCCTCATTGCCAAGTAACTACCCATTTCTGTATTTCGTATAAACGATCGTACATGCTATTACTGTGTTGATAGAGGCACTTTGATGGTCTCTGCGCGACCCGACTTCTTTTTTGGAACAACTTTTACTTTGAGATCAACCTTAACAGTGCGTTTCTTGTTCGAAGGCGATGCGGTTATGCTGATTGCGCCCACATCTCCCTGACTGATCCCCTCTGTCAACACAGAACAGCCCCAGATGAATTTCGCATGAGGGAAAAGTTTACAAAACAGTTTGAACAAATAGTAGGAGTATGATCATTAAGTAAGTCTTTCTGTAAAGCTATAAGCCGATGTAAATCGTATCCTCGGTTCTGAGACCCGTGCCTTGTATATTACATAGGAATATTTTGTTCACCGATAAATTAGTCAGTTAGACTAAACAAAATGAAAAGCGAGAGAATACTTGTGTCTCTGGCTGTTAGCTTCCAAACGATGTGTGAGAGATTGGCATTCGGCGGTCAGTTGAGAGACGAGCGAAGCCTGATTGGCCATAGCATCTTCTAGAGTGGCCACTGTAGCAGCTAGGAAATTTCATCCCATAAGTCAATTTCAAATAAATTGACTAATTTCATCTCAGCCCATGCTAGGCATAATGTCAGCATGCCGATTTCCCACACAGATTACCGATAACCATTTAATCGCATTGAATAATTAATTTTGTTCATTGTCCTTAGCAATTTAATTCGATCTCCTCCACGAGAGCCTAACCTTAGAGACAATATACCTAACACAGGCATACCTAGAATGATACCTTACCATGCTTTGATTCCATGTTCATGATCATTGACGTCAGTTCCTTTTCATTTTCTGGTCTTGCTGATGAACCACCTGTCAAGGGTACAGCTTCGGAATGGATCATTTTGTTCATGCCAATCTGAAATCCCAATTTTTCGTAAAATTTTGTTTAATGTCATATCAATTAATAGGAATATAATCCACCTCTTTTTCGAGTGACGCTATCTGTTCGGATAAACGTAAATTTTCCCTACGGCAATGGACCAAGTCAGCATCCGCTCGTTCTAATCTCTGTTTGTAAGAATTGATTTCGGCTTGTAATCTACTCTGATCATGACGCGCCTGTCGTTCGCTACGCTCTGCTGATAATGTTGCAGCAGACACTTCCTGTTCCGCTGCATCCTTCTCAGCAACAGCTTGGCTTAGATCACTTTGCAAGCTTGCTAAATAGATAAATATAAAAAAGGTATACACATTTTATTTTGTTTTATTATCTCACAATTGTTGCAAATTTCCAATCGTGTTCAATACTTACATATTTTATTTTGTAACTCCTTCTTCAGATCATCGATCAATGCTTGTTTCTGAGCTAGATCTCTTCTCAAGTCAGCCAATTCTCTGCGTTGCTTTTCTGACTCTAGTTGAGATTTACTTGCAGCATCCCAATGAGATGCTATATCCGCCGATAGTTGCTCTACCTGCTGACTGTATCTACGCTCAACCTGATGTCTCTCATCAGCAACTCGTCTATTCGCCTCCTGTGCAGCTTCCCTTAACTTTTCATGCTGTCTATCCAGTTCATCACGAAGTCTCCTGATCTCTGCCTCTGCTTGTGTCTTCTCGAATTGTGCTTGTTCCACAATGTCAAGAGCGCGTTTTGCTTTTTGAGCCGTATCCGATTCCTTCTCTCTCGCAAGAATTAAGCTCCTCTGTAAATCCTCAAGTTTCCCTTCAATCTCACGCTTATCCCTTAAAGCCTGTTCCAATTGGGACTTCATTTCAGAACTTCCAGGAGTCGCACCGCTTTCGGCTAATCTCTTAATATTCGACTGATTCTCTTCCTGAGCTTTACGCAACTCCACTTTTGCCTGAGTTAATTGAGCCTCTAATTCACTGATACGCGATTCGAACATGATACTGGGACCTTCTAAGACCTTTTGCAACTTAACGCGCTTCCCTTTTGAATCCAAAGTATTCCCGTGGGATTTGTATTCCTCCGGATCTTTATTCTCCTCTTCGGAATTTCTATACTCGTCCAGCACGGATTTGAGGAAGCCATTTTTATTCTTATCATGCAGCGCATCGTTTTCTGCGACCACCTAACATTTCAAAAATTCCTCCAATACGTTCTAATACGTTCATAGCGATTTCTTTAATGCACCAAATTTTTTTATAATCTATATTCATTTTTAATACGTACCTCTCTCACTTTACCAAGCAAATTCGTAAGTTCGTCCCTACAATATTGCGATTCTCTTTCCAATTGTTCTATATACTCTTCTTGTCGTTCGATAAATGATGCTAATTCAGGTGGAGCACCTTGCTGATCTCCCGCTGACAGAACTAGATTACTGCATGCTTTTGCCAAATGTATATTTTTTGGCTGGGGCAAATAAGGACTTGCCCTGGGAGGTAAATTCCCATTGAATTCTTTCGTCCGAGAACTGTTGCTTAAAACACTTCTATCGTCAGTGTCTTCTTCGGATTCATTAATCCTTGGATTACTATCTTGGTAATTATCCCTGCTGCGACCAAACTTCCTGTATATCAAAAATCGAGGCTAAAGATAAATAACTAATCAACAATATAATTACGTATTAACCACAAATACGTTAACATAAAGCATATACCTTGGCAGAATCCTTGGAGTGTAAGATTCTGCCAACAAATACTTTAACTTTGAAACAGCTTCTCTATAAGCCATTTCCGTATAATCAGTCGGTTTCTTTTTAGTCGTATCGATTTTTTGAAATCCATTTAATTTTCTGCAAAACAATATCAAACCGTATGACAAATTATCCATAGAATAAATAAATGATTAACTAATCTAACAAAGTACGCAGAACAAAACCTCAATTTGTTATATATCATTAATAGTACCAATTACCAATTGATGCCAACTGTTTACTCACCTTGGTTTGAACCGTCTTGAGCGGCCATATCCGGTTTGATCGAAATTCAGCAAATTGGTTGTAGACTTTGGTTTTAAATAGGATCGAAGAGGAAGTCTTGGACGAGCCAGATACGTCGCTGAATTTCCAGTTGTTGCTGCGGCGCTCATCGAACCTCCGCTGAAACGACTTCGACGCGATAAGTTCGTTCCTAGCATTCTGAATCCACTCTGACCCTCGAATGGGTGTCCCGGGGCTACATATAAGCCAGGTATACCAATCGATTGCAGCAGAGTACACTCGCTCGTGCCTACGTTAATCACGAAACAGTTTCGTCCCTCGACGCCCGACTTCCACAAGGAAATCGAACTTTGGCTTAACGGGATGTAAGTGGAGCCTGGTGGTGAATCGCGTGCAGAGAAGCCATCCGTTCCTTCGAAGGGGACAGGCACCGTACCATCGTTTTCTATATTCGTGACTCCCAACGATTCCTTCGCGTACGAAAAATCTTTACTTTTACATCGTCAAATATGCCCTGATAATTTTGAATGTCCTTTCTCTGCCTTCTATTGTCTGTTAATATGTTAGCATTCAGTCTTACAGTTTACAAAGCTCATTTATAGTTATGGATGATAGATGCCCGAGATAACGCAAATATCCTAGAAACGTCTTCCTAGTCTTTGGAACGTCTATGAAATTTGTATAACTAATTGTTTCAGACCACTAGATCTTATACGGTATTTAACAAAATAAAGGTAATATCTATATCTATGTTACATTATGAAGTAATTTTATTCATGTCCAGACTGTCTGTTAGTTTTTAATTGAATACAGTGAGTGATGTATTATGAGCATGAAGAATATTTTGACTTACTATAGGCTGCAATTAGAAAATTACAGGTATACTATCTTGTATACAATAAAGCTATTGATGTACACGTCAAATAAAAATTCTTCCGTTTCTCTTTAACAATGTTTTATTATTCTGGACCAGTAATAGTTTTATTTAATTATTGCCAGGTCTGTATTTTTCATTCAATAACTATATTTAGAATCCAATATAAGAAATGGGAACAGAAGGTTTCGTGATTAGCATTTGTCTACATTATAAATGTAGATTACATAATATTTAATATTACAATATGTCATTAAAATCATAAGTTAAAACTTATCTAGTTCGTCTTTGTTGTTACAATTGTACATAAATAACGCTTGCGCTTGATGGTTGCATCATTATAAATTTAATAGACTTCATTTCTATACTTTCAAAATACCAGTAATCACATAAAGAATAACTACTAGTCTAATAATCGAATAAGCGCATATCCATACTGTGGATGGATTAGAAAACTGACATATTATAAACTGATACTCTGTAAGTACATCTCTTATAGTATTAAAATTGTAACAAATACAAAGCAAAAATATACATTTAAAAAAGATCTCTTATTATACTCTGGAAATTTTAACAATTGATGCTAACACTTATGTTCAAAGAATGTCTGTTACCCTCAGCATAACATATCAATATAGTACAGCCAGTACTATAAATTAGCGGTACAAATTTCAATTAATTATTTAACTACTATCTGTCATCAACTAATTAGAGCAGTACAATATATAGATTACAATAAAGCACTACTCTGCAGAGTCTTCTCTCACTACAGATCTCGCCATCACAGATGTATTTTCATGGACTGATGACTCTCTTGAATCCAAGGTCCTATAATCTAAATTTTATATATTGAGCCACTTAATAAAAAATATAAAAAAGAAAGTGATAAGGATAACATAAGTATATTAATATATTTTTATATTGCAAATGCATTTACCATTTTCATACGTAAATGGTTTGATAAAAAATATCACTGACAGTCCTACAACAGCAGCACCTCCACAGGCAAAACTTAGAACATCCCTGTAATAATTTGGACAGTCGTCAGAGCACCGCCTGGAAATTAAAAGTGCAATGAACAATGTAACACGGTACATAAAATTCCTATAAGACATAAACACAAACTAAACTCTTACAGATATTGAATTACAATAACAGCCAATCCGTTACAAAGCTTATCCGTGAAGCTCATGACACCATAAACAAAAGCACCACTTTCAGTACTTTGTCCGATCAAATCAGCAGTTATTCCAAGGCTAGTGACTAACATTATTGAACCCCCAGCGCCTATGTAGAAAGATCATTAAATTACATAACGCCAAGTAAGAAATGAACGATAACAGGATGTTTACAAATGCATTCACACATCTAAATAGCTATGAAACACGTAAAGTGAAATTCGAATATCAAGACTGCAAAACAGTTATAATTATATTCCATGTAAACGATACTGTAACTGTTTAAAGCACATATGTATATTATATTGTGTACGAATTAATTATTAGTAATAATATGATATGTCTATTTACCCAACAGTATAGAAACTGGATAGATTTCGTAAGTAACATAGGCATCGCCTTTACCAAACCATATCCATACGCAAGCACATACCCCTAACAATACGCCAAATGAGTACGAGATCTGTCTACCTAATTTTCTGTTAAGTCTTTCGATAATTAAAGACGTTACAAAGCTGCTGAGGAATATTGTTAAAGGCGTAATAGCTAGGGATGTTGCAGCCAGGTTCAACGTCTCTGTCAGGTATAAAGGTATATAAATCTGTGATAAATTTACAAATAATCTTGTTGGCATATAAACACACGCCACTTGATACAGCCGACTGTCTTTTAATAAAGTCGATGCCGTTCGTGTATTTCGTCGTAGTGGACCTAAGAAGTTGATCCAGGATTAAAATCAGATACTTAAATTTTAGGAATACACACTTAGTTTATTGTAACTCACCTGCAGAATCACTAGCAGCACCTTCTTTTACGTAAATATGGAATATGACTGATGTTAGAAAACCAATGGCTATTCCAAGAAATACAATGTGTTGAAATTTATATGCATCGCTTGGCCCTATTTGAGATTCTGGGATATTCTCATTAGTAATATGTAATACTCCCCACATGATACAATACACAAGTACATTTGAAAAGACAGTAAAACTATACCTGTTGTACAGAAAAGAAATATTAATTTTGAAAATATTTAGAGAATATTTTAAATGGTTACCTAATAGCTGTGAGTTCTGTTCTTTCATGTTCAGTGGGCGTTAGGTCAGGTATTAAAGATAAATGTGATATCTGGACTGCAGCCCAGCCAAATTGAAATATCACTACAAATGCTGCATAGTATATTAACTGGGCCCATTGGTGGGCACCTTCACACCCAATGCACGGTGAAAAAATAAATGGAAACGATAATAGAATGCATAT
This sequence comes from Cephus cinctus, assembly GCF_000341935.2. Lineage (NCBI taxonomy): Eukaryota > Metazoa > Arthropoda > Insecta > Hymenoptera > Cephidae > Cephus > Cephus cinctus. The sequence goes on from NW_014332865.1 coordinate 1,228,940, forward strand.
TGTACCTGAATGTGAATCAGAATATTATTACATAATATTTGTGATCACATTATTACATTTATTATCATACACATTAAAGGTATTTACCATAACTGGTACTTACCGAACAAATGCCAAGTTTTCCTTTTACCATACCGACACAGGCAAAAATCATCATTCTTGTCTGAATGTAAACCAACGAATGGAGTGGCAAGAGCATCAGCTACTTGGCCAATTAGTAAAATCATACCTGACATAAAATGACTAAATCCCAGCACAAAGTGAAAAAATACTAATAAATATGTAAACCACATAGAGGCACAAATATCATTTAAGATATGTCCTATGCCATATGCTAGCCTTAGCTTAAGTGGAAGACGTCTGACTATTTCAGTATAATCATTTACCAATACATTTGTACTATCCTCCATTGTTATTTTATTTGTTACACCTAAAAATTACATATTCTTAGAAATAAAATTTGACCTACAGATAGCATTATAATTGGACCTTAATAAATTGGGTTCAATGAAAATTTTACCTTAATAAAATAATAAGAAATCATAATATAAATCTACCTACAATTTAAATAATTGAAATACATAAGTACCTTGAAGTGTTAAAGCAGTTTATTGTCAAGCATAACCTTTCCAACTGTCATCCTTTATAACGAAACTGCTGTGATGCATTTACAAATACTAGGTATAGTATATTTCCATTATTTGACAAAGTTCGAAGTGTTGTAACATTTCAAATACTATTACGTTCTGACAAGAATCACAAAATAAGAGTGCAGATACCAAATGCAAACGTTCGTCAAAGCTTTCCTTTCTTAAGAACAAATGGTTCGCGAGATGCGAATGACACATCGTAGAAAAATCATACAAATCACATGGGGTGGACAGAGTCCATAATCTGTCAAATGTATTCATCATGTGATACATAAATTAGGGCAATATTACAAAAATGGCGAAGTTCGTGTACATTTTACTTTAAAAATGTTTATATTATAATGCTAAACGTTTCAAGGAGGCGCTGAACTCAATTTATCTAATAATAACACTTATCACTGTATGATTAGTCTAAATTTTAATTATATTTTCGTTTTTAGCACTCGATTTTAATTTATATATTTTTTACTTGATATTAGGAGAATAACTCAAGACAGTTTTTATAATAACTCTTGATTTATTTACAAGAGAACATCAATCAATACCAGCCAATCACCAAAATTTAATTATCTGTTTTATTCTTCCTAAAGTTATATTAGTTAAACATATGCTTATTATTTGGTTACAATACTACACACAGAAGAAATATCTTAATTCAAGAAGTTCAATTAAAACCCACATTCGACAATAGTCAAATGCTTTGATTATTTACATTGTTCAATTTACAAAATTTTCATCTATTTTATTATAGATGATCAAATTAGTAATAATAACAGCACTAAAGAATAAACAATAGTTTTCATTATTGTAAATCTCTTTTGCAAACCTTGATAAACTATCAACATAAGTATCTTTTATTAGGAAGATAATAATTTTCTAAAGATATAATATGTATTATAAATGTACATGATCTTTACAAATAATTTATGTCTGCTAAGTAATTGACGCAAAAAATCATTTTGTACTGGAATATACTTAAAGCAGACTGTTACATGCAACTGTGTGTAATAATTAATATCTATAACTTATGGATCTGAATACTTTGTAACATCTTAGCAGAAAACAATGCACATATTTTTACAATTCTATTAAATAGCAGGAAAAAGAAATGAATAGAGTTCTGAAATATTATACATGTAATTGGTAAAATTCTATTATGCTCTGCAGATGTCTGGAGCAAAGCTTATTACGAAGATATTTAAAACATAATATATTTGTATATTTCATGGGATAGAAGTAGCATTTTCATTATCAATTTTATGCTCCTTGAAGCCATTGGCAGCTCTGATTATATAGAATACCATTTCCAATTAAACGCTAAGAGATGATCTTGAATTTACATAGAATTGGTGACCCGATAATAAAAATGTCACAATGTAAATGCATGCGGCAATCCAGCAGTTAAATGCATTTTGAGTGTATCCAGCATCTATTTTAGTATAAAATTCATTTAGCGATGTAAATTCGCTCACTGGCACATCCTCTATAAGAGCAACACTCCTGATAAAAAAGAATGCACCCATCAAGACCTACAAATCAGAATAAAATATATATTTAACCAACTGTCAGTCTTTAGAAACATTATATTAACAAATATTTTATTATAATTATTATTTCTTACTTAAAAATAGTATTAATTTATTTCATTAGACAAATGATATATGAACTCTACTTTCGGAAAATTCAGTGTATCATTGCAAATACAATAGATACTATATCACCATTGAAATATCACGAATGCAAGAAACTCTAATTAAGAATATACTATATATCAATAAAAAGACCATTATATATAGAAATAAATTATTAAGATGCTTTTAGTTAAATCTAAAAGTAATGTTTGACCATTACAAGGATAACGATGAATTTGACTTACTAGTTGAATTATGCCCCACGTAGAAAGTACCAAGCCACACAGGGCATATTTAGGACCGCAGATCTTCATGATGTTCTCGTTGAAACGTCGCCTTGTACGATCTTTTAGCAAAGAGACAAGCGTGTAACAGATTCACCTCAGAAAAAGTTACCGAGTGGCGTACAGTTAGTTACGCCCAGGTCAGTCATATGATTACAATCGATACTATCGTACACCAACGAGGTGCGATCAGTTTCAAAATATTACTAGATACCATTTGACTTGGTTTATAAAACAAATTTCATTAATATTTCACACGTTTATAATCACACAATCATTTAAAAATATTAAATAACACATTCCACAAATGGAATGCAGCCAATAGATAAAAAATATTAAATAATTAGAATACTTATTATTTTTTATTACAAATATATTTCTTGCTTTGTTTAAATATATCAAATGCTACAACATTCTATGAACTAAATAATTAACATTTTTACGTCTTATTTTGATATTTTTAATACTATGCACGGGGAAAGTTAATGCAATAGGTCTGCACTGCTTTTCTACGTGTGACGACAAGAATCAAAGGGAGTATTAGTAATTAGTGGTTGCAGTCATAAGAACCATTTGGTAGCTAACCAAGGAATTTATATCTCAAGAATATATGCATTAGACGGAGGCCTGAGACTTGGACAAGTTTTTTTAATTAAGTGTTTATAATTGTTTCTAACAATTTTTTACGACCGCCGAATAAGTCAAATTTCGTCAATTTCAATTGGCTCGTTACGGTGTGACAGATAACGAGGAGTGGACGTGATTCATGCTTCCTGCTGTTGTCAGCCCTGATTCATGGAATCATGGTTGATCGACTTGGTTAGTTCGTACTATTTCACCTAACTCTTTTAATTAATTTTTCCGCTACTAGAAAAATTCTATAATAACATTGTGTTGTAATTTCAATATCTGTTCTACTGGCACATAGCTGCATATATTTTTTTTACGTACAATTTCGTTCAGTGTTTCAATTAACCGTCCTACATTGCTGAACGGTACATTTAGGTGTGCTGTGCTTTTGACAGCTACTTAGGTGTACCTAGATAATAATCATATCATATAATGCAACGTCTTAATTTATTCCTAATTAAATTCCTTCTATTGTTTTCATGATATTGTATTACCGTATTTGATATTTTTTAGTAAACAGCGAGGCCAATGCCAGGCGAATTACAATGGTGGAGAACTGTTTCGGCAGTTCTGGTCAGGTATGTTAATTTTATTTGAAAGTTGCTTTAACAATGAATGTACTCTAATTTCTCTTATAACTTCATAGAGACATAATTTATAAACAGCTACCAGTTGGCTATATTAATATTATATCTTAAAATGATATATATATATATATTGGCATAACAATTCTAAATGTATTTTTTAACGAGTATGAAGTATACTTTGTCCACTTTAGAATATATGTGTCGTACCGTTGTTTTCAATATATTGTGATTCGATATCTTATGCTTTATACTATATGATCATTCTTAGCACAATATTGTCTAATATAAGTGCTTTATTATGTAACTCTGAATACTTTATTTTCCTTATGGGCGATAATAATGTTTTGAAACCTTATTAATAATTTAAAATGTTAAGTCATATAAAAATGTATATATTTTTATAATATCTTTTACAAATACTTTTTCTTTCAGCCACTTGCTGTTTCTGGAAGGGTTCTAGTAGGAGAAGGTGTCTTGACAAAAATGTGCAGAAAGAAACCAAAACCAAGGCAGTTTTTTCTATTTAATGACATATTGGTTTATGGGAATATAGTGATCAATAAGAAAAAAGTAAGCATTTTCATTGCATTTTGAATATTATAGACAGATTATTTAACTAACTGAGTGACATTACTAATATTGTTGAAAAATATATATATACATTTGATATTTTTTTAACGTAAATAGTAAACAAATGTTCTTATGCCACATGTATAACAGCTATGTACTTTTCTGGCAGTATAACAAACAACACATAATTCCGTTAGAAGAAGTGAAGCTTGAATCTTTGGCAGATGATGGACGTGAGTATTTCCTGTGCATTTTTGTGAGGCAATTGGTTATATTTTTCATTATGTAATTTCTAACAAAATATGATGTCATCATTATATGCTATACATTTCAAAAGATTATTGCATGGTAGAAGTAATGTATAAAAACATTGTTTTTCTTCATATCACAGTAGTTATACAGAAATGCAACTCACATTCCAGATTGAACTGTCCATACAAAAATTGGTATATCAGCTTGTTATCCTGCATGCTTAATCATATCAAATTGTGCCATTATTTGTAGAGTATCGCAATGGATGGCTCATTAAGACAGTAACAAAGTCATTTGCTGTTTACGCTGCTACTCCTACAGAAAAGCAGGAATGGATGGCTCATATTACAAAGTGCATTGAAGATCTGCTCAGAAAAAGTAAATATATATTTCTTGACAGAAAACATCATTATATGAAACGTCATAAATTTACAGCATGTATTACATTAATAATGTCTTATATTTTAGGTGGCAAGAAACCGGTTGAAGTTCATGCAGCTGTTTGGGTACCGGATAATGAGGCGACTATTTGCATGCATTGTAACAAGACACAATTCACGGTCTTGAATAGACGGGTAATTACGTTTGTATGAATTATTTAGTCTTAATAATGATTGTACTGTTGGAAAGTAAACTAGAAAAATTGTTTGCAGCATCATTGTAGACAATGCGGAGCTGTTGTATGCGGACCATGCAGTAACAAAAAATTGGTATTGCCTGGTCAAGGAGGTGGAAAAGCTGTTAGGGTGTGCCTGCAATGTTACGATGCAGCTAGCAAAGTAAAAGCGACACCATTAACTGCTACCGATAGTTTAAATAACAAAGAACAACAACGTAACTCTGCTGATAGTTCAGGCGGTGACAGTTCTGGTGATGAAGAAGAAGGTAATAAAGAAGAAAAACACGATGAGGTAAGCCAGTCTTTAGTATCAATTTAAGTACTTCTTTAATTTTTTCTTTAACAATAATGTACATTCATTATGTAAATTTATAAATTTGATAAAAAATGTACAATGATGCGGATACAATGTATGTCATACGTAAGCAATGTTATTGATTAACGTATTCTCTTTTTTGTTTCAGCCTAAATTTTATTCCACTCTTGTTCAATGAGCAATGACAATGCACAGTTCATGTTACAATAAGAAGCAAGATATAAATATTGTTCAGATGAATATTTTTTTAAATTCGCATGAGAACGATTTTCAAAATATATGAATTGTAGTTGAAGTTTGGAATTTCAAATCATCACGTACATAAATTATTAGGATGCTCACGTAAAAAGTTTTTTTTGAGAATAATGTTGCAAGATAGATTGCAGACATATGATCAATGGCATAATTGAAAATTCGACAAGAAGAAAAGTTTCGTTCGATATTGAATATTCCGTATTTATATAGCGAATGCAGGTTTTTAATATTTACATAGACCTAAGCAGTGAGTGATGGAAGAAGACTATTATCTATTATAACGTTTTACAGTTAACGTTTTACACATTTACAATAATTCAACCATTGATCAGCAGGTTCATAAAAAATATTAACTTTCATTTGCATGTGTAGCCATCTCATATCTTCTATACTTATTTGTCCCAAATTATAACTTCGTATGTGCACCAATTATATGATGCTCCCTCTTTAAATTTAAGAAAATATGCCACAGCGTGCCTTTACAAATCAATTTTTCACTCTAATTGGCTCTTTCTCACCAATTCTATATAAACAAAACGTATACTGGATTCTATTCCGATACGAATAATAACGGAAACAAAATATTTTATTTGCTCAATGCAAATATATAAATGAAGACGATGACTCGATATGCTTGCTGTTTAATTTGATAATTTCTACAGTAGTCAAGATAATACAATATCACGTGTTAAAACCGTACAATATGAGATATTGCTGCAATCAATACTTAAATTCTGAATATCAAATATTTGTAACTTTATTCCACTAATTCGAAGTTAAAATTCTTGATACCCTGGTCTTTAATAAAGGATAGTCTTAACAATTAAAATACTTGAAATAAACATAGAGGTGTTTTCTAATTAAAGACACGCTTTTTTATGTAAATGAAACACCAAGGGGTAGCGTAACACTGTTCCATAATCTTATAGCAGTGACTATAGACTGCATTTGTTTGTTAAATTAGAGTATATATTTTGTATACGTAAAATTAATTGGGAATGCTTTTGGTCCCCAATTAATAAACCCACAAGCTAATTAATATTAAATGCGTGTATATAATACTGTAAACGATATATGGAAACAATATAGGTCATTTACATTCAAGCATTTGGATTACTTTCTAAGTCTTCAAAATTTAAGAAACACCTTCAGATTTTTTTTAATTCCACTTTAAAACTTTTATTTATAATTCTCTTCGTATTATTGTCAAACGTACTTCTCCAACTTAGAACTTTTGAGTTGAAAATAACGGTTAATGGAATAAATAAAAAAACATTAATTTGTGAATTTCAATGTAGACTTTTGTGAACAAATGATAAGCACTGCCCTGTAGTAAGTAGAATACTCACACTTGTGGTATACCGTAAATCCTAAAATACAAGATTATCTCTACAGCATATGTGTAAAGTTTTACAGACATCTACTTGCCTTGTGAAAAACAAAAATTAATAAATAATCTATGCAATTCTTATTTTCATTTTAGCAGACATGCAATCTTGCATGTACACACAGATGAATCTGCGCAAACATACTATTTACTAATGAAATATATCGAATAAAAAATTACATTAACATTTCTAATACATCACTTGTCAAAAGATTAAGTGCAACGATATTGCATTTGATATTGATATTTTTTTTGTAATTTCAAAACACTGCTTTGCTGTAATGCAGTAATGTACTAATTTGCACATTTGTGTACAATGTTTAAATTGAATATCAGCTAATCACATCAAAAAATTGTTTGTTTAAGTGTAATAAAATTTGATTCTTATCAATGATTAATCGTATGCAGAAATATATGATTTATGTAAAAAATTGTGTCTTACTCAAAATAAACAGTAGAGTACAAAAAATGGTATTTATTTGTCATATAAGTCACTTACATTATCATATAAGTATTCAAATCAATTCATAATATAGAAATATATATACTATACTATAAGTATAGTATGTCAAGAGTAAAGTGACAATTTATAAATAATGATTCTACCAAAAAAGTCTGTACTTTCTTTGAATACTAACTTAAATATTTTTGCCATAATATTCTGATTTAATTTAAATTTTTGCACTGTATTTGTATCCTCTGGGAAAAATGATTCTTGAAAATTTAAACTTTTAGAATCTGGTCCAGCTTCTATAAAACAATCTTTTCCAACAAATCCACCTTGAAATTCAATTTCAATGGTTGATAAACTACACTCTTTATCAAATTCAAATATAATCCATTGTGGAATACCCTAAAAAATAATTGTTGCATCTTTTTAATAATCATCTAAATTACAGAATTATTGGATATCAGTAGAATTTTTTATTTTACCGAATCAGAATTCCAACATGTCTCATTGCAATCATCAAACATATACTTTTTCCCAAAATGACGGATGTCTTTATTTAATACTGAGCTCACCCTAAAGATAATAACAGTGTAATAAACACTTGGCAAAAAAAGACATAAAATGCATACATAATAGATATACACAGACTATTTTTTTATAGTTATGCACTAACACTTGAATCAAACTCACCGACATTCGAACTTATTCTCCTTCAATAAACAAGACATCTTTTCCAAAAATCTTCTGCATTCCTTTTTTAAAGAATTTACCTACTGCATTTGTGTATCTCTGAAATCATCATTTCCATAATACATTTACCTGCTCCAATAAGATTATGAAAAATATCTATTTTAATAACTATTTCAACTGAACCATACCTTACAGTACATTCTAAATATTGTAACAGAATATTAACCAATTTCATATACTAAAATATATCAAAAATATACGAAAAATCATCTCATGTACCTTTATGTTATAGAAATTGTATGTTTGCTTTGGACAAATAATGTTCACGTTGATTAATCATTGTAGCACATGGTTTACTTGAATATGTTTGTATACTAAACAGTTTCACTTATTATAAATATTTTTTATTATATATACTTAATATATATATATATATATATATACTTATTGTTTATACTTAAATATTTTTGATTTTGCCCACTATTACCAGCTATTAAATTGCTGAAATTTTTCAATGTGTACTGCGTATTATTATTACAAAACAAGACAAATTTCACGATTTGAGCAATTTCGCCAAGCAAAACCGTCCAGTTTACGAACGGTTTTTCTGACGTCCACTGATGTCTGAAAGGAACACAAAAATTGCAGAGATGTGTAGGGAAATCATGGAGACTCTAGTCTCCATGAGGGAAATGCACAACGCGACGAAAGAGATGAGTAGGGAGATGCACAACGCTACGGTTTTAGGCAATTACCAAAAGCATGGCGCTGATTCGCAGCGGCGAGTCCGAAAGTATAGTTTTGTGATTATTGTCTCCGTCAAAAATGCGAATCCCGTCGTAGCCGAGGTAAACGTGAACACGAACGCGTAGCTTGGCGAGCAGAGGTTCTCCGCTACTTACCGCTGGTTCCCAAAGCAACAATTAAAACGAGGCAGCTCATCGGATATAGCTTAAATATTTTTTTTCTTAGCAATCCCAAATTCGAGCGCACATTGTAAGCTCGGTAAGTTTAATATGACAAAATCCAGCAACTCATGCCTGACTGCACTGAAGCGCATGTTGCCACCAGTATATTTAATAGATATTTTACCAATGTTGCGTAGCAGAACTATTGTTAAAACCTATCAGGAACTAAAGAACTCCTCGAGAACTATTGAAAAATTCTATTGTTGAAACTTTGAAATTTTTAAGAAATAGCGGTAACAACTTCAAACACGCGTAACACCACAATATTTTGAAAATGATTCAACAATAGACTTTTTCAACAGTTCTCGGGGAGTTCTATAGTTCCTGATAAGTCTTAACAATAGTTCTGCTACGTAACATCGGTAAAATACCTATTAAGCATACTAGTCGCACCATACTCTTCAGTGCAGGTATGCATAAGGAGCTGGCTTTCAGTGTTGTTTTCAGATTGTGTTTCAAACAGTTCCGGGATAATTCTCCCTAGTACTCAATGTTGGAACCATAGTTCCGGCTGGAAGCTAGCACCGCATCGCTATACTCCTTAACGCTGGCAGGAATGAGGTGCTGGCTTTTGCCTTAGTAAATCTTATAAAGCTTACATTGTGCACTCGAATTTAAGATTACAAAATAAAATATTTAGGCAATATCTGATGAGCGGCCTCGTTCTAAGGGCTGCTCTGGAAACCAGCGGTAAGTTGCGGAGTACCTCTGCCGGCCAGGCTACACGTTCGTGATCACGTTCAACTCGGCTACGACGGGATATGCTTTGTCGACGGAGTTGATGATCACAATATCCTACTCCCGGACTCGCCGCTACAATTTAGCGCCATGTTTTTGGTATCGCCTAAAACCGTAGCGTTGTGCATCTCCCTACTCATCTCTGAGCATTGAACTGTGTTTTCTTATCTCGTCATGCACGCCATCAATGGCCTGTACCATTGTGCGTGTGATTTTCAGTGTGATTTGAGCGACTTAAGAAAATATTTCAAAATATACGAGAATTTCATTGTCGTACAAAAACTTTCTTTGTGCTCCTAAGTCAACGCCCTACGATATTATGGCCGGAAATAAGGAGGTGATTCTGGCTGATTTTCAGGTAATAATTTCAGTCTTGTAAAATTCATTGTTGGCAAGCATAGCTATGCTTGCGTAGGTTATGTGGGCTATTAGAACGATGACATTGACAATTGCCATGTTTGCTCAAAGGAATTTCATAGGGGCCTTTCTTCATTTGAATACACTAGAATATAAAAAATCCAAAATTATGAAAAAACTAATTAAAATCCCTTGTTATTATTTACTGTCATAAAAATTTCTGTATACAAAAGCTAACCAATGAAAAATCAATTTTTAGGCATGTACAGGAATTGATGATATTGGTGAAGCCATCCTACGTTTGGAAGGAACTAATTGGGATCTATTGGTACTAAAGTTCTTCATGTTTAAAGAAGTTAATGTTTCATATATTTCAATGATATAACTGTATCAACATCACTCCGTGTTTAGGCTGCAGTAAACAGCGTTATGCCTCAGGATTCACAACAGCTTCCATCTGAAATGGGTCCTGATATTGAAATGATAGAGGAAATAAGAGGAAATTCACGAAATTCATTATCCTCCTCTTCGGAAATTGCTCAGACATTAAAAAATACAAACACTCCCAGAGCAGATGTAGTGGAAATTGTTAAACCAGGTACAAGTAGACCAAGAAATAGCAGTGGTCCTAGAACACTGACATTCCATATTAACTACTCCAATCAAGTTATACAAATCGACTTACCAGAAACACGTACTGTAGGTAAGTAACAAGTGAATCAAAAGTATTTTTTAATTTCTACCACAATAAGTTTCTATAATGCCATTATAATAAACTTTTTGTATTCAGGTGATTTAAAGCATTTAATTTGGGAGCAAACACATGTGGGACTTTGTCATCAACAGTTACATGGGTGGAAGAATGAACCACAAACTGATCATACTATTCTTCAAACTTTGGATTTACCACGTGAGAATACATTATACATGTCAGCCATTGGTGAAATTGGAGATTCTTCAGCAGAAAGGTATTTATCTACAAAAATAATGACTAATTCTAAGGGTATACAACTATTCCATCTGCATCATTTGGTTTTCAGTATGAGCCTTTCAGATCGCTTGACGCAAAATTACACATTAAATGTGCGTGACGAAATACATAATAAGACATACAAACTGAAGTTTCCTGGGACTCACACCATCTTAGAAGTCAAATCAGATGTATATTCATTAATTGATGTGCCCGTGAGAAACCAACAGTGGAAGGGCTGGCCAAGTTCTTTAAAGGATGACAAAGTAACACTCGCGCTAAGTGGAATTTCTTACCCAGAGCACGATCTCACCGTTGGCAAGCGTGCAACAAAGGATCACAAAAAGGTACTTATCATCACTTTGTAAAAATGAATTAATATCAAACATGATCGCGTTTCAGGTCGTCGTGGATTTAGTCGATAGCAACAGTTCTGCTGATGAACCAGAAGATACAGAAGAGTTTGAAGATGCACCTGATTCATTTAGTGTTGAAGATGATATTTTTATTGACAATATTCGCTCAACGAAAATACAACGCCTGAGTATATACTTGCTTTCTTGTACATATTGAATATTTTAACATATTGTTTAGACAATTATATTTTTTTTCTTTTTTTCTACAGTGCCTGACAAAGTAGAAGATGAAACTCTAGGTACACTACATTTTGCGGAACAATTTGAAAAGCGTTATGGTCCAGTTCATCCGGAATTTTTCACTGGAACTTTTGAAGATGCTATAAAGGAATCCTGTTTAAAACCGGCGAAGGAAGTTCGTGACTAAAATCTTCGTTATACGTGATTGAGCGTCCTTACATTTTTTGTTCATTATCAAAATATTCATTTCATTGATTTCAGAGAAAACTCTTGGCTGTGTATTTGCATCATGATAACAGTGTACTTGCAAATGTATTTTGTACGCAACTACTAGGCTTTGAATCCGTCTTACAATTGCTTTCTACAAATTTCATCGTCTGGGGTTGGGACTTCTCATACGAATCGAACAAACAAACGTAAATACTTCTTAGTATTTTGACTATTTTTAATGCACGTAAACATCATTAACGAATTAAATTACCCACAGATTTTTATCCTCTATAAATCAAACTCTTGGTCCAATAGCTGCACTGACAGTGAGGAGCATTGATGTAGATACACTACCCGTACTTATGATTATTATGCGATCCAGATCTAATACGGAGATATTTACAATAGTTCATGGAAACGTGGGTGTTAATGAACTTCTTACTAATTTGATCCAAGCTGTTGATGTATTCCAGGTGAGACCACGATTAGGACGCATTAAAAGAAATTATCCATTAATTTCTACTTTCAATTAGCTAATGTTTACTGAATTTGACAACAGGAACAAAGACGCGCTGATATCGGTTTTGAAGAAGAGAGACAAGCTAGAGAAAGAGTGAAGCAGGAACAAGATCGAGCTTATCAAGAGAGTCTTGCAGCTGATAGGTATTTATTCTTTATAAATGTTTATTATTCTGCAATTATTGTGCAAAATGTGCAGTCCTTGCATTATAAATTTGCATTCTAGGGCGAAAGAAGAAGCAAAACAGATACAGGAGCTGATAGAACGTCAGAGAAAGGAACAGGCCGAAAGTGAACGACTTGCTGAAGAAGCAAGAAAAGAAGCTCATAGACAGGCGGTTGAGTCTAATTTACCACCTGAACCATTAGAAGGTGCAGGCGACGGCGTCTTGAAAGTAAAAGTGCGACTTCCAGCTGGAAAATTTCTGGAGCGCAGGTTTCAGTCGGACACTCCGTTGCAAACACTTCTTAATTTCCTCATCGTGGAAGGATATCCCACAGAGGAATATAAAGTTCTGTCCAGCTGGCCCCGAAGGGATGTAAGTAGATGATGTAAGCATTTTAATTCAATTAACCCAAAGACTAAATGTCCAATTTAATTATGCCCCTCAATATTTATTTAAATATGAAGTCATTTGTACAATGCTTATAATGGAATGTGGGTTAAATGCGGATGGCTTTGTTCAATGAATAATTGCATAATGCATACTTTTATTTTCTTTAGCTAACTTCCATGGATCCCAATCTCACACTCAGCGAACTGAAATTCTGCCCGCAAGAGACAGTGATCTTAGAGGAACGATAAGTTAATTACTGTAATTAAATTCGAAGTAGGGATTAAACATCGCGATATTCGTAATACGTATTTATTTAATAATTTTGAGATAGTCAACAGTTAATACAAGTTGTCTGTTTATTATGCAATTACATTTGTACGCTGTACTTTTTTCATACGATCATATCGTATGACGAATGTAGTTCTATTTTATAAAGAGTCCTTTTTATGCGCGTGCACTGTATGTTGTAAATTCCGAAAAATAAATTAGACGAGAAAAGGCCATCAAGCTATCCTCCACTGTCGACGTTTTTACATCTAATAATTTATCGACTTACGGTTCACAGAAGAATTTTAGATACATAGAATGAAAGAATCCAGAAAATGTATTTTGTAAATCAGGCGTGTCAAATGTACAATATAATGAATATACATACACAAATCTTCGTATAAAAAACTCCATTATAAATATAAAGAAGCGGCAAAAACAATATCCCTCTTAATTATCTTTATGGCTTCGCTAAATTTATTTTCCAAATCTGTATTTCCTATATTCTTGGCTGCTTGGCAAAGCTGTCTGAGAACCTCCTCTAGACGACGCATACACCGTATAATAGAGCCTACAAGAAATATCAACAGTTTGTTTAATTCTTATAACACGAAGTTCATTTCTTTTTAAGATCGAGCATTACCTTCGAATATATCGGTCATTTTGCATATTTGCAAAAAACTCGCACCTTTACACCAGGCATACATGACATCCATGAGATACGGTTTGAATTTATCTACATAAGCGGCTTCATCCAATTCTAATTTAGCATCTGTAGATACTTTAGCTATTCTGCGAGCTAGATCCTGCATCTGCCTGAGTGGGCCACTCAATTCTTCTGTACTTCTCGGCATTTCATTAGATTTCTCATCACAAACGAAGCAACTAATCAGTGCTACCATTTGGGGAACACTCAAGGCGTTGAACAGCCCATTGAAAATCATTTCAGTCATCAAGAGCTCATCAGCTCCGTTAAGCTCACAAGCTACTCGACCTTTTAGTTCTATGACATCTGCTGCGGTGCAATAAGCCATTCTTCGTAAAACACGTTTTCTACATTTGAGCTCCTCCATTTGTAATACGGATTTGGCTTGTTTTAATTCTGTCTTAGCTTGTTTTAATTGAGTACCTAGCTCTTCTTTTCGTATAAATTGTGTGTACAGTTCGTTCAATTGTGGATTCTGTGGAGGATAACAAATTGTATATGTGATTGTTGAAGATTAACTAATAATGAGGATTTTGTGAATACTTTTATTTCGTTTACCTTGTGCAAAGGATGTGCGAATAATCGTTCTTCTAATACTTCAATGCGCTTTACTATATCTTTGAATGCTGAATCTTCGATTTTCATATCAGTAATAGGATTGAGCAATGGTGGCCCATCTGGAAATCTCTTTTTTACTTCCTGTATTGTTTTAAGGACGCTTCTTCTATTATCAGAAGGTCTTAAATCTTTTGGATAATAAACTCTAAGTGAACTGATTTCAGAAAGTAAAGTATGTAAGACGGGCACCACTTCTACATCACCATCTTCACCAGGTCGGCATGGAATTGGTGAACCTTCAGTAGAGTCACTAGAAATATGGAGCAATATATCTACGACAATAACAGTTTTTTCCAGCATAGGATTTTTCGGAGTTTTCTTTTTAAAATTTACTATTATTCCCCAATCGAACGTGTCACTTTCATTTTTCACCTATAATTTGGATAGTATACATGGTTAAACTTAAGAATAGTCAGGCGCGTAAAGCATCCTCACAAATCATTATTACCTTCACCATTCTTCCTGGTTGTAAAAATGGTAGCAAATAATCCGGTTTTGTTAAAAAACTTCGAAATTCTATTGAAAGTTTATCGAGCTGCTCCCGTATATCGTGATAGCTGGAAATATCTTGGAATTTCTCAATTTGTATAGCCTCATATTCAGCTTCCAAGTTTTTCACCTCTGAAAATATTGAATACGTTATACCAATTTCATTCACTGAATTTAACAAAAAACTAACAAATTACTAACTGTTATATAACTCTGGGATGCTGGCTTGATTTTGAAACTGATAAAAACTACGCTCTAACATGTACTCGGGATTAATTTCTTCAACCCTCAAAAGATTGAGAACCATATTGTACGTAAGATGAAATGCAGAATTAATAGGATCAGGTTTTCCTTGTACAATGTCTTTCCCAACAGTAGGACTGACTCTCTCGTCAATCATGAGAATAACTATACCCTTCTCATCTATACCTCGTCTGCCAGCTCTGCCAGACATTTGAATATATTCACCGGAAGTGATCCAGCGGAAGTCTCTTCCATCAAATTTTCTAGGTGCTGTGAAGAGGACTGTTCTGGCAGGCATGTTTAAGCCCATGGCAAAGGTTTCGGTAGCAAATAATGCTTTAATTAAACCCTCACCAAACAGAATTTCTACAGTTTCTTTTAATATTGGTAGTAGACCACCATGATGTATGCCTATACCACGTCGTAATAATGGCAACACGTTCTCCACCTGAGGCAGTCGTCTATCCTCTTCACTGAGGACATCCATTGCATTTTCAAATACTTCATCAACCAATTTCTTTTCTTCTATCGTATTCAGGTCTAATTTGGCCATTTGCATAGCATAGATCTCACAATCTTTCTTGGAAAAGCTGAAAATGATTACAGGAGCAAAGTTCCTCTCCATTATCATCTTCACCATCTTGAAAATATTACTTTGGCCAGCATTGGTTCCCTTAAGTCCACCTTTACGGCCCTTTGTATCACCTTTTGCAGCGTCGCCCATTTGCAGGCACGCCATGGCTCGGTTAAAATTCTCTTCTTTAAATTGTCCTGCCTCATCAACAACCTATAAGTTACAGGAATCGAGCATATTATTTATTCATTTACACGTGTCAATCTAAATAATAATACTTATTACACACTGACCAAGTGAATACCATCTCCGCCAACGGGAAATATATAATGCTGCAGCGGAGTTGGTCTATAGTCAGTATATACAACGTGACAAGGTTGGCGGTGTAAATGAGAAACCCATTCAGCAAATTGTCGAGCGTTGGGAATTGTTGCGGAAAGAAACACGTAATGTACATTATCTGGAAGGAGTATTAAAGTTTCTTCCCACACTACACCTCTTTCTTTGTCACGCATATAATGAATTTCGTCGAATATTACCCAACCGACTTCTCGCATTACCTAAGTAATATTATAATTAGTTTGATAGATTATAGTGAGTAGTGATATGACATGTAATCGTGATATTAACCTCTGAACCCCTGTACAACATATTTCTCAAAATCTCTGTAGTCATAATAAGAACACTGGCTGTTGGATTAATGGTAACATCTCCTGTGATTAAACCAACATCTTTGAACTCTTCAAAGAATTCTCTATATTTCTGGTTACTTAGAGCTTTTATAGGCGTCGTATAAATTACTCGTTGCTTGTCTCTTAAAGACGATGCTATCGCATACCTATAATAATTTGTATTAGTAATATGAAGTAATAAAGTATGAATATTGTTATTGGTAGTCCAATCAATTTACATACTCAGCAACTACAGTTTTACCAGCTGATGTATGAGCCGATACTAGAACAGATTGATTGTTCTCTATACATAATATAGCCTCCTTCTGAAATGGATCTAAAACAAATTTGTATTCCTTGGCTGGCTTGATCGACTTATTTTCGAGTGGTATATATTCCTGGCCTGGTGGAATAGCAACTTCATGAGTACAAGACTCAATAGTCTCTATCGTATGGACTGTTATCCGTGATGCTAAATCATCTATACTATTAGACAAATATAAATTTAAAAATACACTAAACTCTAATTAGATATTACATGATGGAAATAAATTACATACTTAATATCTTCCAAAATGGATTCTGTCTTCTGTCTTTTGCCAGAGTAATCTGTATCACTTTCATCAAGATCTCGTTTAGCTCCAATTTCCACGTCAGCATTTCTATTCGTTTAGAAATATGCATTAATGAAATTCAAACAATACAAAACATTTTTGAAAAGATTATTATATTCCAGTATGTTTTCTCTGTGAACTTACTTCACGATTTTTGTAGTCTTCA
Source organism: Cephus cinctus (assembly GCF_000341935.2). Classification (NCBI taxonomy): domain Eukaryota; kingdom Metazoa; phylum Arthropoda; class Insecta; order Hymenoptera; family Cephidae; genus Cephus; species Cephus cinctus. The sequence continues at coordinate 1,246,525 of NW_014332865.1, forward strand.
AATTACTTTCTTGTGATGTTGTTGGAATTATCTCAACAACACTTTCACTAGATTCTTCGAATACATCAAACAAATCTTCACTGAAATCAGCCATCGGAAACTGTTTTAGAAACTTGTATTTTTTTCTAAACCTTAACCTTCTTTTAAAAAGTAGCGTGGAGTCGTTCGCGTACCAAATTCTAGCAATAGGTTAGCCGCAGTTAGCCGCCTTGGGCACTCATCGACTCCCTATCGGTATTATCATTTTACAGTTTTAACTAGCAGTTTCAGACGTTTGTCTCGAGATAGCAGCATTAAGGTTCTGACATTTCTATTCTGTATGTATATATATGTATACATGTACTTCGAAGTTGTATTAGCACCAAACAATACATTCCATTGATATCACAAATGATTTTTTTATACATAAAAAAACATAGAGCTATCTGAGAACAATAATGAATTACAAAAAAAATACCATTCTACATTGAATGTATAGATTATAAAACTTATGTATTTCTCGTACCGATTGCGTCAAAGACCTTGCAAGATTAGAAATCATCGTGTCATTCGACCATGTTTTAAAACAGCGTAATATACAATTTGCTGTAAGTTTTTATATTTGGATCATAGATAAATAAAAAGTTCTACTTATTAATACATGTAACGTCCATTCTCAGAAGTAATTTGTGTACACATATTTTCTATTATTATCTCTATTACTTACATCGATTATATCTCTATTTCGAATGAGAAGGTGCGTTAAAACGAATAATTGAAAATAATTATAGTTTGATTATTAGCGTTTCAAAAACGGGTATCAATCTGCGATCTTAAGGAGAACCAATTCGTGTTTCCCCACTCAACCGTTTATGGAACTTTCAAATAAAAAAATAAATGGATAACACTCAATTTACGTGACAAAAATTGTATTAACAAACATTTATATATAATTCATTATGTATTGCACAGGCGACCATACTGCATACTTAATAGACAAAATATAATTGTCACGAAAAGGAACAGTCATGTAAAAAACTGTTCAAATGTCGCGCATGAAACTTTACAATATTTAAATTATATATAGTACACCCTGATTTCTTAAGAGCTCAACTCTCGGAGTACCGTATATACGAAACGTAGTATAACTACACATTCCATGTTCACTTCTCAAGGTTGTAGGACCATTTTTTCTTTAAGGGGTTACACTTGTCCCATTTGTATCCCTACTTTAACGCCTCTGATCAATTCATATGCATACATTGTAAACTTTCTCGTTCCTTCACAATTACAATCTAACGTAAGATTATAACGGTATACTGTTAGACTGTCGATTTCACGTGTCAATCAACAAGAAATTAACGAAGGTCCCAATACAGAATACAAAGAACAGCTACGGTTTCGTTTACAAGGTTTGGTGTTAAAGTTACCGTGACATTGTCAATTATCATAGAGGCAATCTAGCTGCAGACAAAATAGTACAGTCACGTTTAGACACGAGACACGCCCGACATAAGTAAGCATCTCAGTTAATGGACATTTCCTGATTGCATCAACAGTGTGCTTATTCTTCCATCAATTTCCAATACGTTTATATTATGTATATAAATATTGACAATGGGATATAATCAATATCCGGCATACTCTCATCACTTCCGAGTTCCATCATGTGATGTCTAAGTAAAGAAAAAGTCAACGGGACACCGTCAATAATGACACAGGAAAAGTTGTAAGGTTATGTACGGAAGAAGAGACGGCAAAATGTGTCAAGTGGGAAAAGTTATCGCCGAGAAAGTTACGTGGCAAGCAAATAAGCATTGCGGAAATAACGAGATGTAATTTTAGTGAGAGACAATGAGTGTCTTCGGAGAACGGTAAATGCCCTATGTCATTGACTGCGCCCACGCAGAACAATTCGTATTCAACGATACGAAAGATACCTCAGGACAATTGACATTCGAATTGAGCAAGGCCTTATTCGTTCATTGCTCGCGAGATAAAATCTACATATGAAAATATTGACATTGAGTTAATGAAGCATATAAAAATTTGACATTTCGTTTTTAAACACCGTCAATTAAAATAATACACAGGCGATGATAAAAGCCATTTAATATTTTGACCGTGAAAATACTTCCTGGCTTGAAATTATTTCCATCTCTTCTAGACTCTTTGAAAACAGCATAATCTATGGATTACAGGTATATCACACTAAACATATTATATACGATTACTAGGATAATTTTGTATTATAAGAAAGTTCATGACCCTTTAATGATAATAGTTTGTCTCAAGTTATTATCACAAATATCATGAAAGCTATAAAAAAGAAAAAAAAGACAAGTTTCGCTCTTTATGAGAAGAGTGGAAAATTACACTTGATTATTCCTAGCAGGTTTGCGCAACGGTCCTACTCCTTATCCCACCCTGTTTCTTCTTGTTTCTCAGCCAAGCAAAGGAAGATACATGCCGTGGGATATTGTAGGTACTGTCAAAACAACAACGTTGAAAATTGCCGGTAAAGATTGCCATCATTAGAATGGACATATCTATATACATGCATAATTCCTACCGCGTCCCAAGACTTTTAGAGATTTTTACGGCCCGAGGGGCCTTTTCGCTTTTTTGGAGATACCATCTTCAGACAATATTTTCACGTTCTTCACAGTGACAAATCTTTTAATGGAGAAACTCTTTGAATGACAGAAGCGTCTTTAGTCAGCGGTGGGTATCCATACTACAAGCTCCATCCTACGCCTCTTGGTAGGGTTCCGCTAGTCGGGCCCTGGTTCGTCTCGAGGAAACGGAACTTTCAGTTTCTTTTGGGGTCCCGCGAGTGCAAGACCGAGCGCAACGAGCGCGCGTCGCGTGTGAAAGTTTCTCTGCGAAGACAGCCTCCGTGTACAGAGACAGGTACATAGAAACAAAAGTGTCCCGAGTAGAGAATCATCCGCATTATGCATCCTACGTATCAGCTAATCCGTCACTTTCGAAGATTACCTGTCATCAGTTTCTTGAATCGTTTCGTCTCCTTCCCGTCAAGACTAAAAATCCTGTAGGTGACTGATATCCGAGAAAAACGTAATCGCTGTCCGACGTTGCCTTATACGTAAAGGAAACACGTTTGGAACGTGGTATCATTGTACAGTACACTTGACCGCAACTGCATCGCAGCCTCTTGCAAAACGAAACGGTTGCGAAGACGTTTTGTGCCCTCCATATGTTAATTTCATATTTAGTAACGATATCTAAAGATTATTGGAAGCAAATAATTAGGGTATAAAAAAAAGAACACCGATAATATAGTGTATATCAGATTTCCCACTGCATGGTAACGACATTGCAAAATTTGTTTGTCGTTGTTGAATATTCACTAATTTATTTTAAGGAATATAATCGGATATATATATATATATATACATATATAAGACTCTATGACATGTTTTAATCGTGAAATAATTCAATATCCGAATAAGCAATACTTGTTAGTGGGTCATCGATATCAACCGGTCACGAGGGGATCTCGATTTGGATTGAGTAAAAAAGGAACATATCAAAGAAATTACGTGTCCGGTTGTAAGATTCGCAAGCACGACAACTCGTTCGATTCCCCAAGCACGTAGGCTCTCCGTTTGCGTTGACGTAATAGCAGATCAGTTGCTGAATACGATACGAACCTGCAAGGCAATTGTCATTTTTATACTTTCTCCCATAAAAAAAATCCTAGTCATTCGATTACAACGTCTACAGAGATAGAGCCAAAGCGAGCACATGCTAAGCCGACGCCGGCGACGCGCCGCCGTCGCCGCGAGCGCATACACATATATACAGGATCGATAAACATAATATTTCTCAACCAGGTTCGCTCTCTCCTCTCATTATAAGCGTCTTCGAAGACTTTCGGAACAGCGCCTATTGTGCGATAACGAGTGCACGTGGATTCGTCGCGTGTGACCAGAGCAATTGCATTGGGCATCTGAGGCAAGAGACACGAAAGAAAACAAAGGGCTCTGAGAAAAATCATTTGATTATAAAAATTAAGGGATCAGCTCCCGAGTGGAATCCGATGTTAGAGAGACTCTCGCACACGCGAATCTCGTGAAAGTGGTCCCAATCCGGTCCGGGAATCCTTTCGGGAAGCTACGTAATCGCCAGCCGAGCGTGCTCATTCTCGTAGGGTACCTACGAGCGTTTCTACGAGACGGATGAAGTTTTTCGCCGCCCCGGGGCAACGGGTTTTCGCGGGACGGCCCTGATCGTTCGAGTGAAAGTTCGTACGTTAAATATTTTCACGACTCGTTACAGCTCGAACGGTCAACTCCGATGCTGATGCGATTCGTGACACTTATCGTGACACTTATCCCGCACCCATGTATATATGCATACACGTATACATATGTATATACAATAAGTTATCGTTTCTATATATAGACAAGAGAAATTCCTATCCCTATAACAGGTATTCCAGTATCATCCCATCCCTTTAATTTCGTAATAACTTTCTATCCAAACACGTTCCTCCAATTACCATCTTATTACACGGGCGTTAATACTGCCCTGCATTCCATTCTGTAATACAAAGCAACCCGTAATACGACTCTCGAACAATAACCACACGATATCTCCCGTAGTCACTATTAAAACTCGACCAAAGAAAAAGGTACAGATCATTGCTAGATAAATATAATTCGTAAACACCGGTATAGACATATGCGAAAGTGACCAGTCACTAGGTCCCTGTACCACGTCAAGCCATATCGTACATGTTGCCGGACTCCGGGTATCTTGCTACGGCACGGCGGATCGTAGGTCAGTGATAGAACGTTCACCAGTAGGCATGTACATACGTGGAGAGAATCGTTGGGCGCAGTGCAGTTAGGATTAGCATTTCTTGTATGTATCTTTGACAGTAATAGCTACACGATGACGGGTGTAAATACAGGAATGATCGTTCTCTGCTGTCGCGATGTGCGACATAGATGCCGTATGTCGCAAGTATGCACGTATGACTGTACGTTAAAGAACGCAGATACGTAGTGAGACGACGGGTGGCAAGAACCGGCAAGAGCCGGTCGACTGCTGGAATTCAGGTTGATCGTCGTTCACAGGCCACGGGATGTGCGGTTGCGATTGCGAATCCCTATCGAGATAGTACCTGTAGAGGGGGAGACCACGAAATGACGACGAGTGCCTCTCTGACTGTAGGCACTGCAACGTTAACTTACAAATCCGGAAACTTGCTTTGTAACAGGGTCATATTATATACGGTGTAATGCGGGCACGTTAATGTTCGAATATATAGACGATTAGAGAGTACGAGTATTAAAGTGCCGGAGGGTATTGGGCACTTTATTATTCGAACATTGGGTACCTGAATACAAGGCACTATGACTGTGTATATTGCTCGAAGTGAGATCCGTGTAGCTGGTATCGTATAGAAATATTTCTCATTACACGAAACCACCGTCGGGTGTCTAAATCTGGAATCCAAGAGCACAAACAAGTCAAAGGAATCGTTAAATATTTCAAAATCGCACAGTGAGAAAGGCCTGTAATATGGTATAAGTATATATGCGTGTATGCGAAAGCGCTTTTGGTCACCTACGCCACGCGACTTCATATATTCTCTAGCCTATGCAACTCCCACTCCTTTGGTAACTATCGTCACCACTATTATGACCATCTATCCACCTTGAACTATCAATCCTCTTTTCATTTTTTTTCGTGTGTGCATAAGTATTCTTCTTTATTCTCTCTCTTCTCTCTCTTCTCCCTCTCCATCCGTATTTCAGTGTTGCAGCGTGAACCGGGAACCAAAAGAAGCCAAGGAGTAGGAGGACAGGGACAAAAAAGATAGGAGGTGGAAGAGGACAATGATGATGATAATGATGAAACGCCGACGTCGAGAGCACCGAGGATAGGACTACGTGGTCCGTAGTCCTGAGAACGTAGTCCTGAGAGAGCATGCCGCGGTGGCTCCTTGCCCTGGACGAACCAGCATCCGACCCATGTGACAGCGATCCACGACGTTCAATCGGGGTAGGATCGTAGGGTCGTACGAGGGGATGCTTAGCCGTGGGAAAGCCTGTCCCAGAGCCGCGTCGACAACGGCTGTGGCAGTTTCTGCTCGTGAGCCTCTCAGTGTAGGAGTCACGCCGCAATTGCCCCTTCGTAACGATCCCTACCCAAGTAACGCCGATAACGTCTTTGGAATACCCCGGGTCGATCTCCACGAGTTTGAATGGTGAGATATTATCCCCAGTGAATTTCGCAAAATTTTCCGTGCTCTTTGACTTTTGGATGAAAGACCAAAAAATACGGCCATCGTCGGGACGCTTTAAACGCACAGTATTAATTTTAACATCCTTCAGGATAGATCCGGATTCTTTGGATGCCGAAGTTTCGAAACTGGTCATAGGTTCCTCTGCTACACGAATTCCAAGAAGATGGAGAACCTCGACCAGTTCGGGCTATTCGAGTCATTCTCCGCCACTTTCGGCGGGCTCCTACTCCTGCTGCACCTCAGCCCCAATCCACACCCCTGGTCCTGGTGCTGCACTTCAACGTACTTCAGCCAATCACACCTCAGCGAAGGCTGCTCTCGCAGTCATCCACGAAAGCGAAACGATACCCAGACCGATTTGGCCTTGCGTTACCGGAGACTCGATAATGCACGACGATGGCGACGTCCTTGACGACGCTGAACGTCTCCGCTCGGGAATCTACGCTTGTTGCACGTATGGACATGGGTACGGTTACTCTCACTGCGACTGGGATTATGGTCAGTCCACGACGTCGAGTGCTCAAGAGGTTCTGTTCGAGCTCTCCAGGACGCTGAATTCAGTTATAGAAGGCGGTACGGATATGAAAGCTGAAGAAATTTTACGAGATATATCGCGCACTGTTGCCCAGGGTATTAATACAAAGAAACGCTGCCTCTGTGAGGATTATGTTTATCGCTTGTCCTCCGCCTCGTCAAACGTCGGTAAGGAATCTCCAGGAGTGAACCCAGTCAATGTAAACATTTATGGAAAATCACGGTCTCTTCGTGTGCCACGATGTACCTGCGAAAAGAAGACTTTCAGTCAGGGCCTTTTGTCCCCATTTTTTACGCAAATTCACCAAGTGAACGAAGAACGCAAGAAAAAAGATGCCACACCGGCTGTCTTTTTGGTCCCGGAATATCCTCGAAATCTTGGAGAGACTTTGCATCGTTACGACAATGTATCGGGACTCTGTAATTATCGTACTTATCGTAATTTCAATGACGACAGTCAAAACAAGAAGAAGCACAACGCTATTTCGGGAAACTACTCCAGATCGAAAGAAGACCCTTTCGCACAGCAGAATTCACGTAACGTCAAGAGCATCGGTCGAAAAGGTTATCAATTAACAGAACCTGAATACACGACGGTGAGTGGATTATATCTGAGACAAATCATTTACTAAACACAGCCGATACAATCTTATTCTTGCACTACCTTTATAATTCGGTCACACTTCATTAGTCTTGAACTCGCCTCTTCATTTCTCTTATAAAATTCACTGACTGAACTATACCACTCGCTATCCACTACTGTAGTTCTGACTAGAAAGCGTGAGTCTACTCGCGCAACGAAGGTATCAGTCGCGGTACACGGTGCACGTTAAAAGAGGTAAAAGAGGTAAAAGCGCTAAACATCTGATTAACCAAATATTAATGTCAAGAAATTGATGCGTCATGACCACTGTTTCAGCAGCTAGAGTGCAGTGATGGGACTTCTTCTAGTGAAGGAATTGTGGAGTCAATTGGCAAGACCGACTGGGATCGTGACGTTCGAGTATTCGACAGGGATTTGGATTTTACTCTGGATGGTTCACGAGCTGAAAGATTGGGCAGAGTTATCGCGAAAGCCAAAAGGAAACGGCAATGGTGTCGAGCCGTTACAGCTATCCTCGGGCTAGTCTTCTTCGTATTAAGCGTTGTTGTAGTTTCCTTATCGGTAACGAGGGGACGTAAAGTTTTTGGAAGTATGTAAAGTTGATTTCCTTCTGTGAACTTCACGATGATAAAATGATATCACGGGTCCTTCTGTGCTTTCACATAATATAATGGGGTATGGCGACAGAAAAAAAAACAGCAGCTAACGGATGTGTGTAATGCCACACGCTGCACCTACCCCTTAAATAGCTTCTTTAATTACATTAATTCCTAGTACCTTGTATCGATAAATTAGACGCGCAGAGCCCATTGTGACTCTGCGAGCAATATAATGGCTGTGACCATGTCGTCGTTTATATTTTGTTATTGAATAAAATATACTCTGTAACAAGTGTATCGAACTGATCAATTTAGATTATTGTAATATTATGCCATTAATTTTTTCAATGTTCCCTGGTGGTGTCGTAGTTTGTAACGAGAGTGAACTTTCGTGAGCATATAGATAACTAGTGATAAAAAATTCCTTTCTCCGTTGTAATTGTGTTTGATAAACCTACCTTTTGTGATTGAATCCTAGGAGATCTTTCTTAGAAACACGGTCGCGGCGTTACTGTTAATTAGCTATGTGTTAAATAATTTTCTTACAGTACCTCAGAGTGTAAACGGGTCACTCCAATTAGAAAAGTATTTTTAACGTAGATATTTTATCTTATGAAGTAAAGCATCCAATGTTGGAACTTCAAATGTAATGTCTTATTTAGAATAAGAATAATAAGAAGTACTACGTGACAGTGCTTAATGTAACTGTCATGTTTTATGAAATCATTCTAATGTAACTTCACAAGCCGGTCATATCGCGGCCTACAATTAACTTCCTCTTTCCTTTTCCTTATGGCTGACATCTCCAATGAGGAGATGTGCCAGAAAAGTCTGCAATTAACTTTCTTCCGTCCTTCTTTTCCTTATGCCTGACTCCTCCAATGAGATGTGCCAGCCACAATTAACTTCCTTCCTTCCTTTCCTTATGGCTGTATCCCCAATAGGGGACATGTGCCAGTAACTGGTCCTAATAATCAAGGATTGGAAGTTCGACACTAGATGGCGATGTACCTTGCGAGACGGGCCTTATTCTACTCAGCGTGAGGGGACCTACAAAGTTTATACACCGAATCCGAACAGTGTTGGGCGAAATCCCTATAAATACTCACTTAAGTTTTCATATGAAAACCCATTGGTGAATGCCGCTGGAAGCTGGCCACAATTAACTTCAAACTCAATAAGCGATTGACCATGAAACACGAATTCTTATAAGGTTAGCTCTCTTTCTGAATACAGAGATCAGTAGGGAGATGCACAACGCTACGGTTTTAGGCGATAAAGTCCACAGTGTTCTTCTCTCGTCAGAGCGCTATAAACGCGGAATTGGCAAAATCCAGAAGACTCGCGTGGACGAGTAAAAATTATTTAGTACACAGCGGAATCTGTGGTTGATCACTCGGAAACAAGAATAGCTGGAAATATAGTCAGACACTACCGCGTAGCATGGGAACACTTTCGGAATGCATCACCAAAATCTCGCACAAATATAAGTCAGATCTATGCTATACGTCCGGTATCAGCTGAGTATAGCAAATTTATGGCTTTCAGCATGGCCGCTTACATAACTGTTTATGATGAGTAGAAAAAAAAGGCAAAAAAGAAAAAGATCACTTACCCCAGGATCTTCGTCTGCCTTTCCCTTGTCCATTTGTATTGTTCATTGGTCCAGTACATCTTTCGACACTCGAGGTCCACTTTGATGACGACTTGACGATTCCAGCCTTGGCCACTATTTTGCACTTCCTGTATTTTCGGTTGCGGACTAATTCTTCACTTGTTACGAATAGACCAATACATGAATTTCCGCGAACTTTAGATAATAGAATTTTGTGATCATCGCCTTCGTCGATAATGCATATCCCGTCGTAGCCGAGCTGAACGTGATCACGAACGGGTAGCCTGGCGGGCAGAGTCCTCCGCTACTTATCGCTGGTTCCCAAAGCAACACTTAGAACGAGACAACTCATTGGATATAGCCTAAATACTTTTTTTCTTTGCAATCCTAAATGTATAGAAAGAGATGGCATGAAATGGGATGAAGGCTCGAGGCGAAGAGCCTCAAAGAAATGATTTTGATGATACTGATAGGGAATGGTTGTTACAGACATGACACTTGACCGGGGACAAGCGCGATGGACCGGATTAAGCAGGCTAGGGTGCGAAATACACGCTATCGGGCCCAACCCCTACGGACAGCGGAGGTCCGGCTAACAGATACCGAAGTAACAGCGGACTGCTGTGACGCAAGAGCTTAAAGGGCCGCGAAGCGGCTTCCGACCTTCGACAGACTTTGGTCGCGGACACAAAGCATTGACAAACATGAGTACAAGACTTTGAACAACATGAGCATATGTGAATGGCCTGGACTAAGCAGTTGCTTGTGTCGCAGAACCAGAACACGGGAAAAGGAGCCAGGCTATGAAAATTCGCGATCACCCCTAGCCGAGTCGACCGCAACGAATCACTGGGCATCAGCACCGACCGAGGCCGGAAGTCCCCGACCTATAACTATACTACCTTTAACTTATAACTATATTGCCTATAAATGTTTTGACAAACTCACAAAAATGGTGTCTAGACCCTGTACCTGCTACGCACTAATATTGAATTTAAAAGAAAACTATGAAGGTACAAGCGATGGAACGCAGTGGAGATATACTAGAGACTATACTCTTTCGAAGGGGACTGATTGGAAAGAGGTACAAACGATACTTTCTTGAAGAACTTCAAAAA